>NW_026535996.1:0-163431 GCF_028551555.1 Melozone crissalis | reverse complement strand
TGAAACAAGCTGTACAACACTGCGATTGTGTGCGCAGCTTGCCAACTGAGAGAAAACAGTACCTGACCGCTCTCCTGCCTTTTCTATTCACATGAACATTTGATTGCAAGCTGTTTTGGACAACTTTCTTTCTCTTCTTGCAAAACACTCGGCTGACCTCCGTGCAGCCTCTAGAACACGATGGGAGATGTTTTCTGTGCTGGCACAGTTTCTCCTTGCCAGACAGAGTGGAAAAGCTTTTTGCTAAGATGTAGACGAGAAGAGAGGCTAAAGACGAAGGTACGGTGCTCTGCAGAGCTAAGCACAGCTCCCGGATCTCTTTCGGCAGAAGACACACACTGCAGAGCACTGTGAGCGGCAGAATCGTCTTTGCGCGAAGAAGCAGCTTCTTCGTCTCCGGGAGCCGGAGAGAGTGGCAACTTGGCAAAGGTGATGAAACAAGCTGTACAACACTGCGATTGTGTGCGCAGCTTGCCAACTGAGAGAAAACAGTACCTGACCACTCTCCTGCCTTTTCTATTCACATGAACATTCGATTGCAAGCTGTTTTGGACAACTTTCTTTCTCTTCTTGCAAAACACTCGGCAGACCTCCGTGCAGCCTCTAGAACACGATGGGAGATGTTTTCTGTGCTGGCACAGTTTCTCCTTGCCAGACAGAGTGGAAAAGCTTTTTGCTAAGATGTAAATGAGAAGAGAGGCTAAAGACGAAGGTACGGTTCTCTGCAGAGCTAAGCACTGTTCCCGGGCCTCTTTCGGCAGAAGACACACACCGCAGAGCACTGTGAGCGGCAGAATCGTCTTTGCGCGAAGAAGCAGCTTCTTCGTCTCCGGGAGCCGGAGAGAGCGGCAACTTGGCAAAGGTGATGAAACAAGCTGTACAACACTGCGATTGTGTGCGCAGCTTGCCAACTGAGAGAAAACAGTACCTGACCGCTCTCCTGCCTTTTCTATTCACATGAACATTTGATTGCAAGCTGTTTTGGACAACTTTCTTTCTCTTCTTGCAAAACACTCGGCTGACCTCCGTGCAGCCTCTAGAACACGATGGGAGATGTTTTCTGTGCTGGCACAGTTTCTCCTTGCCAGACAGAGTGGAAAAGCTTTTTGCTAAGATGTAGACGAGAAGAGAGGCTAAAGACGAAGGTACGGTGCTCTGCAGTGCTAAGCACCGCTCCCGGACCTCTTTCGGCAGAAGGCGCACACCGCAGAGCACTGTGAGCGGCAGAATCGTCTTTGCGCGAAGAAGCAGCTTCTTCGTCTCCGGGAGCCGGAGAGAGCGGCAACTTGGCAAAGGTGATGAAACAAGCTGTACAACACTGCGATTGTGTGCGCAGCTTGCCAACTGAGAGAAAACAGTACCTGACCACTCTCCTGCCTTTTCTATTCACATGAACATTCGATTGCAAGCTGTTTTGGACAACTTTCTTTCTCTTCTTGCAAAACACTCGGCAGACCTCCGTGCAGCCTCTAGAACACGATGGGAGATGTTTTCTGTGCTGGCACAGTTTCTCCTTGCCAGACAGAGTGGAAAAGCTTTTTGCTAAGATGTAGACGAGAAGAGAGCCTAAAGACGAAGGTACGGTGCTCTGCAGAGCTAAGCACAGCTCCCGGATCTCTTTCGGCAGAAGACACACACTGCAGAGCACTGTGAGCGGCAGAATCGTCTTTGCGCGAAGAAGCAGCTTCTTCGTCTCCGGGAGCCGGAGAGAGCGGCAACTTGGCAAAGGTGATGAAACAAGCTGTACAACACTGCGATTGTGTGCGCAGCTTGCCAACTGAGAGAAAACAGTACCTGACCACTCTCCTGCCTTTTCTATTCACATGAACATTCGATTGCAAGCTGTTTTGGACAACTTTCTTTCTCTTCTTGCAAAACACTCGGCAGACCTCCGTGCAGCCTCTAGAACACGATGGGAGATGTTTTCTGTGCTGGCACAGTTTCTCCTTGCCAGACAGAGTGGAAAAGCTTTTTGCTAAGATGTAGACGAGAAGAGAGCCTAAAGACGAAGGTACGGTGCTCTGCAGAGCTAAGCACAGCTCCCAGATCTCTTTCGGCAGAAGACACACACTGCAGAGCACTGTGAGCGGCAGAATCGTCTTTGCGCGAAGAAGCAGCTTCTTCGTCTCCGGGAGCCGGAGAGAGCGGCAACTTGGCAAAGGTGATGAAACAAGCTGTACAACACTGCGATTGTGTGCGCAGCTTGCCAACTGAGAGAAAACAGTACCTGACCACTCTCCTGCCTTTTCTATTCACATGAACATTCGATTGCAAGCTGTTTTGGACAACTTTCTTTCTCTTCTTGCAAAACACTCGGCAGACCTCCGTGCAGCCTCTAGAACACGATGGGAGATGTTTTCTGTGCTGGCACAGTTTCTCCTTGCCAGACAGAGTGGAAAAGCTTTTTGCTAATATGTAAATGAGAAGAGAGGCTAAAGACGAAGGTACGGTTCTCTGCAGAGCTAAGCACTGTTCCCGGGCCTCTTTCGGCAGAAGACACACACCGCAGAGCACTGTGAGCGGCAGAATCGTCTTTGCGCGAAGAAGCAGCTTCTTCGTCTCCGGGAGCCGGAGAGAGCGGCAGCTTCGCAAAGGTGATGAAACAAGCTGTACAACACTGCGATTGTGTGCGCAGCTTGCCAACTGAGAGAAAACAGTACCTGACCGCTCTCCTGCCTTTTCTATTCACATGAACATTCGATTGCAAGCTGTTTTGGACAACTTTCTTTCTCTTCTTGCAAAACACTCGGCAGACCTCCGTGCAGCCTCTAGAACACGATGGGAGATGTTTTCTGTGCTGGCACAGTTTCTCCTTGCCAGACAGAGTGGAAAAGCTTTTTGCTTAGATGTAGACGAGAAGAGAGGCTAAAGACGAAGGTACGGTGCTCTGCAGTGCTAAGCACCGCTCCCGGACCTCTTTCGGCAGAAGGCGCACACCGCAGAGCACTGTGAGCGGCAGAATCGTCTTTGCGCGAAGAAGCAGCTTCTTCGTCTCCGGGAGCCGGAGAGAGCGGCAACTTGGCAAAGGTGATGAAACAAGCTGTACAACACTGCGATTGTGTGCGCAGCTTGCCAACTGAGAGAAAACAGTACCTGACCACTCTCCTGCCTTTTCTATTCACATGAAAATTCGATTGCAAGCTGTTTTGGACAACTTTCTTTCTCTTCCTGCAAAACACTCGGCAGACCTCCGTGCAGCCTCTAGAACACGATGGGAGATGTTTTCTGTGCTGGCACAGTTTCTCCTTGCCAGACAGAGTGGAAAAGCTTTTTGCTAAGATGTAGACGAGAAGAGAGGCTAAAGACGAAGGTACGGTGCTCTGCAGTGCTAAGCACCGCTCCCGGACCACTTTGGGCAGAAGGCGCACACCGCAGAGCACTGTGAGCGGCAGAATCGTCTTTGCGCGAAGAAGCAGCTTCCTCGTCTCCGGGAGCCGGAGAGAGCGGCAACTTGGCAAAGTTGATGAAACAAGCTGTACAATACTGCGATTGTGTGCGCAGCTTGCCAACTGAGAGAAAACAGTACCTGACCACTCTCCTGCCTTTTCTAATCACATGAACATTCGATTGGAAGCTGTTTTGGACAACTTTCTTTCTCTTCTTGCAAAACACTCGGCAGACCTCCGTGCAGCCTCTAGAACACGATGGGAGATGTTTTCTGTGCTGGCACAGTTTCTCCTTGCCAGACAGAGTGGAAAAGCTTTTTGCTAAGATGTAGACGAGAAGAGAGGCTAAAGACGAAGGTACGGTGCTCTGCAGAGCTAAGCACAGCTCCCGGATCTCTTTCGGCAGAAGACACACACTGCAGAGCACTGTGAGCGGCAGAATCGTCTTTGCGCGAAGAAGCAGCTTCTTCGTCTCCGGGAGCCGGAGAGAGCGGCAACTTGGCAAAGGTGATGGAACAAGCTGTACAACACTGCGATTGTGTGCGCAGCTTGCCAACTGAGAGAAAACAGTACCTGACCACTCTCCTGCCTTTTCTAATCACATGAAAATTCGATTGCAAGCTGTTTTGGACAACTTTCTTTCTCTTCTTGCAAAACACTCAGCAGACCTCCGTGCAGCCTCTAGAACACGATGGGAGATGTTTTCTGTGCTGGCACAGTTTCTCCTTGCCAGACAGAGTGGAAAAGCTTTTTGCTAAGATGTAGACGAGAAGAGAGGCTAAAGACGAAGGTACGGTGCTCTGCAGAGCTAAGCACAGCTCCCGGATCTCTTTCGGCAGAAGACACACACTGCAGAGCACTGTGAGCGGCAGAATCGTCTTTGCGCGAAGAAGCAGCTTCTTCGTCTCCGGGAGCCGGAGAGAGTGGCAACTTGGCAAAGGTGATGAAACAAGCTGTACAACACTGCGATTGTGTGCGCAGCTTGCCAACTGAGAGAAAACAGTACCTGACCACTCTCCTGCCTTTTCTATTCACATGAACATTCGATTGCAAGCTGTTTTGGACAACTTTCTTTCTCTTCTTGCAAAACACTCGGCAGACCTCCGTGCAGCCTCTAGAACACGATGGGAGATGTTTTCTGTGCTGGCACAGTTTCTCCTTGCCAGACAGAGTGGAAAAGCTTTTTGCTAAGATGTAAATGAGAAGAGAGGCTAAAGACGAAGGTACGGTTCTCTGCAGAGCTAAGCACTGTTCCCGGGCCTCTTTCGGCAGAAGACACACACCGCAGAGCACTGTGAGCGGCAGAATCGTCTTTGCGCGAAGAAGCAGCTTCTTCGTCTCCGGGAGCCGGAGAGAGCGGCAACTTTGCAAAGGTGATGAAACAAGCTGTACAACACTGCGATTGTGTGCGCAGCTTGCCAACTGAGAGAAAACAGTACCTGACCGCTCTCCTGCCTTTTCTATTCACATGAACATTTGATTGCAAGCTGTTTTGGACAACTTTCTTTCTCTTCTTGCAAAACACTCGGCTGACCTCCGTGCAGCCTCTAGAACACGATGGGAGATGTTTTCTGTGCTGGCACAGTTTCTCCTTGCCAGACAGAGTGGAAAAGCTTTTTGCTAAGATGTAGACGAGAAGAGAGGCTAAAGACGAAGGTACGGTGCTCTGCAGTGCTAAGCACCGCTCCCGGACCTCTTTCGGCAGAAGGCGCACACCGCAGAGCACTGTGAGCGGCAGAATCGTCTTTGCGCGAAGAAGCAGCTTCTTCGTCTCCGGGAGCCGGAGAGAGCGGCAACTTGGCAAAGGTGATGAAACAAGCTGTACAACACTGCGATTGTGTGCGCAGCTTGCCAACTGAGAGAAAACAGTACCTGACCACTCTCCTGCCTTTTCTATTCACATGAACATTCGATTGGAAGCTGTTTTGGACAACTTTCTTTCTCTTCTTGCAAAACACTCGGCAGACCTCCGTGCAGCCTCTAGAACACGATGGGAGATGTTTTCTGTGCTGGCACAGTTTCTCCTTGCCAGACAGAGTGGAAAAGCTTTTTGCTAAGATGTAGACGAGAAGAGAGCCTAAAGACGAAGGTACGGTGCTCTGCAGAGCTAAGCACAGCTCCCAGATCTCTTTCGGCAGAAGACACACACTGCAGAGCACTGTGAGCGGCAGAATCGTCTTTGCGCGAAGAAGCAGCTTCTTCGTCTCCGGGAGCCGGAGAGAGCGGCAACTTGGCAAAGGTGATGAAACAAGCTGTACAACACTGCGATTGTGTGCGCAGCTTGCCAACTGAGAGAAAACAGTACCTGACCACTCTCCTGCCTTTTCTATTCACATGAACATTCGATTGCAAGCTGTTTTGGACAACTTTCTTTCTCTTCTTGCAAAACACTCGGCAGACCTCCGTGCAGCCTCTAGAACACGATGGGAGATGTTTTCTGTGCTGGCACAGTTTCTCCTTGCCAGACAGAGTGGAAAAGCTTTTTGCTAAGATGTAAATGAGAAGAGAGGCTAAAGACGAAGGTACGGTGCTCTGCAGAGCTAAGCACTGTTCCCGGACCTCTTTCGGCAGAAGACACACACCGCAGAGCACTGTGAGCGGCAGAATCGTCTTTGCGCGAAGAAGCAGCTTCTTCGTCTCCGGGAGCCGGAGAGAGCGGCAGCTTCGCAAAGGTGATGAAACAAGCTGTACAACACTGCGATTGTGTGCGCAGCTTGCCAACTGAGAGAAAACAGTACCTGACCGCTCTCCTGCCTTTTCTATTCACATGAACATTCGATTGCAAGCTGTTTTGGACAACTTTCTTTCTCTTCTTGCAAAACACTCGACAGACCTCCGTGCAGCCTCTAGAACACGATGGGAGATGTTTTCTGTGCTGGCACAGTTTCTCCTTGCCAGACAGAGTGGAAAAGCTTTTTGCTTAGATGTAGACGAGAAGAGAGGCTAAAGACGAAGGTACGGTGCTCTGCAGTGCTAAGCACCGCTCCCGGACCTCTTTCGGCAGAAGGCGCACACCGCAGAGCACTGTGAGCGGCAGAATTGTCTTTGCGCGAAGAAGCAGCTTCTTCGTCTCCGGGAGCCGGAGAGAGCGGCAACTTGGCAAAGGTGATGAAACAAGCTGTACAACACTGCGATTGTGTGCGCAGCTTGCCAACTGAGAGAAAACAGTACCTGACCACTCTCCTGCCTTTTCTATTCACATGAATATTTGATTGCAAGCTGTTTTGGACAACTTTCTTTCTCTTCTTGCAAAACACTCGGCAGACCTCCGTGCAGCCTCTAGAACACGATGGGAGATGTTTTCTGTGCTGGCACAGTTTCTCCTTGCCAGACAGAGTGGAAAAGCTTTTTGCTAAGATGTAGACGAGAAGAGAGGCTAAAGACGAAGGTACGGTGCTCTGCAGAGCGAAGCACAGCTCCCGGATCTCTTTCGGCAGAAGACACACACTGCAGAGCACTGTGAGCGGCAGAATCGTCTTTGCGCGAAGAAGCAGCTTCTTCGTCTCCGGGAGCCGGAGAGAGCGGCAACTTGGCAAAGGTGATGAAACAAGCTGTACAACACTGCGATTGTGTGCGCAGCTTGCCAACTGAGAGAAAACAGTACCTGACCGCTCTCCTGCCTTTTCTATTCACATGAACATTTGATTGCAAGCTGTTTTGGACAACTTTCTTTCTCTTCTTGCAAAACACTCGGCTGACCTCCGTGCAGCCTCTAGAACACGATGGGAGATGTTTTCTGTGCTGGCACAGTTTCTCCTTGCCAGACAGAGTGGAAAAGCTTTTTGCTAAGATGTAGACGAGAAGAGAGCCTAAAGACGAAGGTACGGTGCTCTGCAGTGCTAAGCACCGCTCCCGGACCTCTTTCGGCAGAAGACACACACCGCAGAGCACTGTGAGCGGCAGAATCGTCTTTGCGCGAAGAAGCAGCTTCTTCGTCTCCGGGAGCCGGAGAGAGCGGCAACTTGGCAAAGGTGATGAAACAAGCTGTACAACACTGCGATTGTGTGCGCAGCTTGCCAACTGAGAGAAAACAGTACCTGACCACTCTCCTGCCTTTTCTAATCACATGAACATTCGATTGCAAGCTGTTTTGGACAACTTTCTTTCTCTTCTTGCAAAACACTCGGCAGACCTCCGTGCAGCCTCTAGAACACGATGGGAGATGTTTTCTGTGCTGGCACAGTTTCTCCTTGCCAGACAGAGTGGAAAAGCTTTTTGCTAAGATGTAGACGAGAAGAGAGGCTAAAGACGAAGGTACGGTGCTCTGCAGAGCTAAGCACAGCTCCCGGATCTCTTTCGGCAGAAGACACACACTGCAGAGCACTGTGAGCGGCAGAATCGTCTTTGCGCGAAGAAGCAGCTTCTTCGTCTCCGGGAGCCGGAGAGAGCGGCAACTTGGCAAAGGTGATGAAACAAGCTGTACAACACTGCGATTGTGTGCGCAGCTTGCCAACTGAGAGAAAACAGTACCTGACCACTCTCCTGCCTTTTCTATTCACATGAACATTCGATTGCAAGCTGTTTTGGACAACTTTCTTTCTCTTCTTGCAAAACACTCGGCAGACCTCCGTGCAGCCTCTAGAACACGATGGGAGATATTTTCTGTGCTGGCACAGTTTCTCCTTGCCAGACAGAGTGGAAAAGCTTTTTGCCAATATGTAAATGAGAAGAGAGGCTAAAGACGAAGGTACGGTTCTCTGCAGAGCTAAGCACTGTTCCCGGGCCTCTTTCGGCAGAAGACACACACCGCAGAGCACTGTGAGCGGCAGAATCGTCTTTGCGCGAAGAAGCAGCTTCTTCGTCTCCGGGAGCCGGAGAGAGCGGCAGCTTCGCAAAGGTGATGAAACAAGCTGTACAACACTGCGATTGTGTGCGCAGCTTGCCAACTGAGAGAAAACAGTACCTGACCGCTCTCCTGCCTTTTCTATTCACATGAACATTCGATTGCAAGCTGTTTTGGACAACTTTCTTTCTCTTCTTGCAAAACACTCGGCAGACCTCCGTGCAGCCTCTAGAACACGATGGGAGATGTTTTCTGTGCTGGCACAGTTTCTCCTTGCCAGACAGAGTGGAAAAGCTTTTTGCTTAGATGTAGACGAGAAGAGAGGCTAAAGACGAAGGTACGGTGCTCTGCAGTGCTAAGAACCGCTCCCGGACCTCTTTCGGCAGAAGGGGCACACCGCAGAGCACTGTGAGCGGCAGAATCGTCTTTGCGCGAAGAAGCAGCTTCTTCGTCTCCGGGAGCCGGAGAGAGCGGCAACTTGGCAAAGGTGATGAAACAAGCTGTACAACACTGCGATTGTGTGCGCAGCTTGCCAACTGAGAGAAAACAGTACCTGACCACTCTCCTGCCTTTTCTATTCACATGAACATTCGATTGGAAGCTGTTTTGGACAACTTTCTTTCTCTTCTTGCAAAACACTCGGCAGACCTCCGTGCAGCCTCTAGAACACGATGGGAGATGTTTTCTGTGCTGGCACAGTTTCTCCTTGCCAGACAGAGTGGAAAAGCTTTTTGCTAAGATGTAGACGAGAAGAGAGGCTAAAGACGAAGGTACGGTGCTCTGCAGAGCTAAGTACCGCTCCCGGATGTCTTTCGGCAGAAGACACACACTGCAGAGCACTGTGAGCGGCAGAATCGTCTTTGCGCGAAGAAGCAGCTTCTTGGTCTCCGGGAGCCGGAGAGAGCGGCAACTTGGCAAAGGTGATGAAACAAGCTGTACAACACTGCGATTGTGTGCGCAGCTTGCCAACTGAGAGAAAACAGTACCTGACCACTCTCCTGCCTTTTCTATTCACATGAACATTCGATTGCAAGCTGTTTTGGACAACTTTCTTTCTCTTCTTGCAAAACACTCGGCAGACCTCCGTGCAGCCTCTAGAACACGATGGGAGATGTTTTCTGTGCTGGCACAGTTTCTCCTTGCCAGACAGAGTGGAAAAGCTTTTTGCTAAGATGTAGACGAGAAGAGAGCCTAAAGACGAAGGTACGGTGCTCTGCAGAGCTAAGCACAGCTCCCGGATCTCTTTCGGCAGAAGACACACACTGCAGAGCACTGTGAGCGGCAGAATCGTCTTTGCGCGAAGAAGCAGCTTCTTCGTCTCCGGGAGCCGGAGAGAGCGGCAACTTGGCAAAGGTGATGAAACAAGCTGTACAACACTGCGATTGTGTGCGCAGCTTGCCAACTGAGAGAAAACAGTACCTGACCACTCTCCTGCCTTTTCTATTCACATGAACATTCGATTGCAAGCTGTTTTGGACAACTTTCTTTCTCTTCTTGCAAAACACTCGGCAGACCTGCGTGCAGCCTCTAGAACACGATGGGAGATGTTTTCTGTGCTGGCACAGTTTCTCCTTGCCAGACAGAGTGGAAAAGCTTTTTGCTAAGATGTAGACGAGAAGAGACGCTAAAGACGAAGGTACGGTGCTCTGCAGAGCTAAGCACAGCTCCCGGATCTCTTTCGGCAGAAGACACACACTGCAGAGCACTGTGAGCGGCAGAATCGTCTTTGCGCGAAGAAGCAGCTTCTTCGTCTCCGGGAGCCGGAGAGAGCGGCAACTTGGCAAAGGTGATGAAACAAGCTGTACAACACTGCGATTGTGTGCGCAGCTTGCCAACTGAGAGAAAACAGTACCTGACCACTCTCCTGCCTTTTCTATTCACATGAACATTCGATTGCAAGCTGTTTTGGACAACTTTCTTTCTCTTCTTGCAAAACACTCGGCAGACCTCCGTGCAGCCTCTAGAACACGATGGGAGATGTTTTCTGTGCTGGCACAGTTTCTCCTTGCCAGACAGAGTGGAAAAGCTTTTTGCTAAGATGTAGACGAGAAGAGAGCCTAAAGACGAAGGTACGGTGCTCTGCAGAGCTAAGCACAGCTCCCGGATCTCTTTCGGCAGAAGACACACACTGCAGAGCACTGTGAGCGGCAGAATCGTCTTTGCGCGAAGAAGCAGCTTCTTGGTCTCCGGGAGCCGGAGAGAGCGGCAACTTGGCAAAGGTGATGAAACAAGCTGTACAACACTGCGATTGTGTGCGCAGCTTGCCAACTGAGAGAAAACAGTACCTGACCACTCTCCTGCCTTTTCTATTCACATGAACATTCGATTGCAAGCTGTTTTGGACAACTTTCTTTCTCTTCTTGCAAAACACTCGGCAGACCTCCGTGCAGCCTCTAGAACACGATGGGAGATGTTTTCTGTGCTGGCACAGTTTCTCCTTGCCAGACAGAGTGGAAAAGCTTTTTGCTAAGATGTAGACGAGAAGAGAGGCTAAAGACGAAGGTACGGTGCTCTGCAGAGCTAAGTACCGCTCCCGGATGTCTTTCGGCAGAAGACACACACTGCAGAGCACTGTGAGCGGCAGAATCGTCTTTGCGCGAAGAAGCAGCTTCTTGGTCTCCGGGAGCCGGAGAGAGCGGCAACTTGGCAAAGGTGATGAAACAAGCTGTACAACACTGCGATTGTGTGCGCAGCTTGCCAACTGAGAGAAAACAGTACCTGACCACTCTCCTGCCTTTTCTATTCACATGAACATTCGATTGCAAGCTGTTTTGGACAACTTTCTTTCTCTTCTTGCAAAACACTCGGCAGACCTCCGTGCAGCCTCTAGAACACGATGGGAGATGTTTTCTGTGCTGGCACAGTTTCTCCTTGCCAGACAGAGTGGAAAAGCTTTTTGCTAAGATGTAGACGAGAAGAGAGCCTAAAGACGAAGGTACGGTGCTCTGCAGAGCTAAGCACAGCTCCCGGATCTCTTTCGGCAGAAGACACACACTGCAGAGCACTGTGAGCGGCAGAATCGTCTTTGCGCGAAGAAGCAGCTTCTTCGTCTCCGGGAGCCGGAGAGAGCGGCAACTTGGCAAAGGTGATGAAACAAGCTGTACAACACTGCGATTGTGTGCGCAGCTTGCCAACTGAGAGAAAACAGTACCTGACCACTCTCCTGCCTTTTCTATTCACATGAACATTCGATTGCAAGCTGTTTTGGACAACTTTCTTTCTCTTCTTGCAAAACACTCGGCAGACCTGCGTGCAGCCTCTAGAACACGATGGGAGATGTTTTCTGTGCTGGCACAGTTTCTCCTTGCCAGACAGAGTGGAAAAGCTTTTTGCTAAGATGTAGACGAGAAGAGAGGCTAAAGACGAAGGTACGGTGCTCTGCAGAGCTAAGCACAGCTCCCGGATCTCTTTCGGCAGAAGACACACACTGCAGAGCACTGTGAGCGGCAGAATCGTCTTTGCGCGAAGAAGCAGCTTCTTCGTCTCCGGGAGCCGGAGAGAGCGGCAACTTGGCAAAGGTGATGAAACAAGCTGTACAACACTGCGATTGTGTGCGCAGCTTGCCAACTGAGAGAAAACAGTACCTGACCACTCTCCTGCCTTTTCTATTCACATGAACATTCGATTGCAAGCTGTTTTGGACAACTTTCTTTCTCTTCTTGCAAAACACTCGGCAGACCTCCGTGCAGCCTCTAGAACACGATGGGAGATGTTTTCTGTGCTGGCACAGTTTCTCCTTGCCAGACAGAGTGGAAAAGCTTTTTGCTAAGATGTAGACGAGAAGAGAGGCTAAAGACGAAGGTACGGTGCTCTGCAGAGCTAAGCACAGCTCCCGGATCTCTTTCGGCAGAAGACACACACTGCAGAGCACTGTGAGCGGCAGAATCGTCTTTGCGCGAAGAAGCAGCTTCTTGGTCTCCGGGAGCCGGAGAGAGCGGCAACTTGGCAAAGGTGATGAAACAAGCTGTACAACACTGCGATTGTGTGCGCAGCTTGCCAACTGAGAGAAAACAGTACCTGACCACTCTCCTGCCTTTTCTATTCACATGAACATTCGATTGCAAGCTGTTTTGGACAACTTTCTTTCTCTTCTTGCAAAACACTCGGCAGACCTCCGTGCAGCCTCTAGAACACGATGGGAGATGTTTTCTGTGCTGGCACAGTTTCTCCTTGCCAGACAGAGTGGAAAAGCTTTTTGCTAAGATGTAGACGAGAAGAGAGGCTAAAGACGAAGGTACGGTGCTCTGCAGAGCTAAGCACAGCTCCCGGATCTCTTTCGGCAGAAGACACACACTGCAGAGCACTGTGAGCGGCAGAATCGTCTTTGCGCGAAGAAGCAGCTTCTTCGTCTCCGGGAGCCGGAGAGAGCGGCAACTTGGCAAAGGTGATGAAACAAGCTGTACAACACTGCGATTGTGTGCGCAGCTTGCCAACTGAGAGAAAACAGTACCTGACCACTCTCCTGCCTTTTCTAATCACATGAACATTCGATTGCAAGCTGTTTTGGACAACTTTCTTTCTCTTCTTGCAAAACACTCGGCAGACCTCCGTGCAGCCTCTAGAACACGATGGGAGATGTTTTCTGTGCTGGCACAGTTTCTCCTTGCCAGACAGAGTGGAAAAGCTTTTTGCTAAGATGTAGACGAGAAGAGAGGCTAAAGACGAAGGTACGGTGCTCTGCAGAGCTAAGCACAGCTCCCGGATCTCTTTCGGCAGAAGACACACACTGCAGAGCACTGTGAGCGGCAGAATCGTCTTTGCGCGAAGAAGCAGCTTCTTCGTCTCCGGGAGCCGGAGAGAGCGGCAACTTGGCAAAGGTGATGAAACAAGCTGTACAACACTGCGATTGTGTGCGCAGCTTGCCAACTGAGAGAAAACAGTACCTGACCACTCTCCTGCCTTTTCTATTCACATGAACATTCGATTGCAAGCTGTTTTGGACAACTTTCTTTCTCTTCTTGCAAAACACTCGGCAGACCTCCGTGCAGCCTCTAGAACACGATGGGAGATATTTTCTGTGCTGGCACAGTTTCTCCTTGCCAGACAGAGTGGAAAAGTTTTTGCCAATATGTAAATGAGAAGAGAGGCTAAAGACGAAGGTACGGTTCTCTGCAGAGCTAAGCACTGTTCCCGGGCCTCTTTCGGCAGAAGACACACACCGCAGAGCACTGTGAGCGGCAGAATCGTCTTTGCGCGAAGAAGCAGCTTCTTCGTCTCCGGGAGCCGGAGAGAGCGGCAGCTTCGCAAAGGTGATGAAACAAGCTGTACAACACTGCGATTGTGTGCGCAGCTTGCCAACTGAGAGAAAACAGTACCTGACCGCTCTCCTGCCTTTTCTATTCACATGAACATTCGATTGCAAGCTGTTTTGGACAACTTTCTTTCTCTTCTTGCAAAACACTCGGCAGACCTCCGTGCAGCCTCTAGAACACGATGGGAGATGTTTTCTGTGCTGGCACAGTTTCTCCTTGCCAGACAGAGTGGAAAAGCTTTTTGCTAAGATGTAGACGAGAAGAGAGGCTAAAGACGAAGGTACGGTGCTCTGCAGTGCTAAGAACCGCTCCCGGACCTCTTTCGGCAGAAGGGGCACACCGCAGAGCACTGTGAGCGGCAGAATCGTCTTTGCGCGAAGAAGCAGCTTCTTCGTCTCCGGGAGCCGGAGAGAGCGGCAACTTGGCAAAGGTGATGAAACAAGCTGTACAACACTGCGATTGTGTGCGCAGCTTGCCAACTGAGAGAAAACAGTACCTGACCACTCTCCTGCCTTTTCTATTCACATGAACATTCGATTGGAAGCTGTTTTGGACAACTTTCTTTCTCTTCTTGCAAAACACTCGGCAGACCTCCGTGCAGCCTCTAGAACACGATGGGAGATGTTTTCTGTGCTGGCACAGTTTCTCCTTGCCAGACAGAGTGGAAAAGCTTTTTGCTAAGATGTAGACGAGAAGAGAGGCTAAAGACGAAGGTACGGTGCTCTGCAGAGCTAAGTACCGCTCCCGGATGTCTTTCGGCAGAAGACACACACTGCAGAGCACTGTGAGCGGCAGAATCGTCTTTGCGCGAAGAAGCAGCTTCTTGGTCTCCGGGAGCCGGAGAGAGCGGCAACTTGGCAAAGGTGATGAAACAAGCTGTACAACACTGCGATTGTGTGCGCAGCTTGCCAACTGAGAGAAAACAGTACCTGACCACTCTCCTGCCTTTTCTATTCACATGAACATTCGATTGCAAGCTGTTTTGGACAACTTTCTTTCTCTTCTTGCAAAACACTCGGCAGACCTCCGTGCAGCCTCTAGAACACGATGGGAGATGTTTTCTGTGCTGGCACAGTTTCTCCTTGCCAGACAGAGTGGAAAAGCTTTTTGCTAAGATGTAGACGAGAAGAGAGCCTAAAGACGAAGGTACGGTGCTCTGCAGAGCTAAGCACAGCTCCCGGATCTCTTTCGGCAGAAGACACACACTGCAGAGCACTGTGAGCGGCAGAATCGTCTTTGCGCGAAGAAGCAGCTTCTTCGTCTCCGGGAGCCGGAGAGAGCGGCAACTTGGCAAAGGTGATGAAACAAGCTGTACAACACTGCGATTGTGTGCGCAGCTTGCCAACTGAGAGAAAACAGTACCTGACCACTCTCCTGCCTTTTCTATTCACATGAACATTCGATTGCAAGCTGTTTTGGACAACTTTCTTTCTCTTCTTGCAAAACACTCGGCAGACCTCCGTGCAGCCTCTAGAACACGATGGGAGATGTTTTCTGTGCTGGCACAGTTTCTCCTTGCCAGACAGAGTGGAAAAGCTTTTTGCTAAGATGTAGACGAGAAGAGAGGCTAAAGACGAAGGTACGGTGCTCTGCAGAGCTAAGCACAGCTCCCGGATCTCTTTCGGCAGAAGACACACACTGCAGAGCACTGTGAGCGGCAGAATCGTCTTTGCGCGAAGAAGCAGCTTCTTCGTCTCCGGGAGCCGGAGAGAGCGGCAACTTGGCAAAGGTGATGAAACAAGCTGTACAACACTGCGATTGTGTGCGCAGCTTGCCAACTGAGAGAAAACAGTACCTGACCACTCTCCTGCCTTTTCTATTCACATGAACATTCGATTGCAAGCTGTTTTGGACAACTTTCTTTCTCTTCTTGCAAAACACTCGGCAGACCTCCGTGCAGCCTCTAGAACACGATGGGAGATGTTTTCTGTGCTGGCACAGTTTCTCCTTGCCAGACAGAGTGGAAAAGCTTTTTGCTAAGATGTAGACGAGAAGAGAGGCTAAAGACGAAGGTACGGTGCTCTGCAGAGCTAAGCACAGCTCCCGGATCTCTTTCGGCAGAAGACACACACTGCAGAGCACTGTGAGCGGCAGAATCGTCTTTGCGCGAAGAAGCAGCTTCTTGGTCTCCGGGAGCCGGAGAGAGCGGCAACTTGGCAAAGGTGATGAAACAAGCTGTACAACACTGCGATTGTGTGCGCAGCTTGCCAACTGAGAGAAAACAGTACCTGACCACTCTCCTGCCTTTTCTATTCACATGAACATTCGATTGCAAGCTGTTTTGGACAACTTTCTTTCTCTTCTTGCAAAACACTCGGCAGACCTCCGTGCAGCCTCTAGAACACGATGGGAGATGTTTTCTGTGCTGGCACAGTTTCTCCTTGCCAGACAGAGTGGAAAAGCTTTTTGCTAAGATGTAGACGAGAAGAGAGGCTAAAGACGAAGGTACGGTGCTCTGCAGAGCTAAGCACAGCTCCCGGATCTCTTTCGGCAGAAGACACACACTGCAGAGCACTGTGAGCGGCAGAATCGTCTTTGCGCGAAGAAGCAGCTTCTTCGTCTCCGGGAGCCGGAGAGAGCGGCAACTTGGCAAAGGTGATGAAACAAGCTGTACAACACTGCGATTGTGTGCGCAGCTTGCCAACTGAGAGAAAACAGTACCTGACCACTCTCCTGCCTTTTCTATTCACATGAACATTCGATTGCAAGCTGTTTTGGACAACTTTCTTTCTCTTCTTGCAAAACACTCGGCAGACCTCCGTGCAGCCTCTAGAACACGATGGGAGATGTTTTCTGTGCTGGCACAGTTTCTCCTTGCCAGACAGAGTGGAAAAGCTTTTTGCTAAGATGTAGACGAGAAGAGAGCCTAAAGACGAAGGTACGGTGCTCTGCAGAGCTAAGCACAGCTCCCGGATCTCTTTCGGCAGAAGACACACACTGCAGAGCACTGTGAGCGGCAGAATCGTCTTTGCGCGAAGAAGCAGCTTCTTCGTCTCCGGGAGCCGGAGAGAGCGGCAACTTGGCAAAGGTGATGAAACAAGCTGTACAACACTGCGATTGTGTGCGCAGCTTGCCAACTGAGAGAAAACAGTACCTGACCACTCTCCTGCCTTTTCTATTCACATGAACATTCGATTGCAAGCTGTTTTGGACAACTTTCTTTCTCTTCTTGCAAAACACTCGGCAGATCTCCGTGCAGCCTCTAGAACACGATGGGAGATGTTTTCTGTGCTGGCACAGTTTCTCCTTGCCAGACAGAGTGGAAAAGCTTTTTGCTAAGATGTAGACGAGAAGAGAGGCTAAAGACGAAGGTACGGTGCTCTGCAGAGCTAAGCACAG
Organism: Melozone crissalis; assembly: GCF_028551555.1. Classification (NCBI taxonomy): domain Eukaryota; kingdom Metazoa; phylum Chordata; class Aves; order Passeriformes; family Passerellidae; genus Melozone; species Melozone crissalis. The sequence continues at coordinate 146,671 of NW_026535996.1, read as the reverse complement.
CTCCCGGATCTCTTTCGGCAGAAGACACACACTGCAGAGCACTGTGAGCGGCAGAATCGTCTTTGCGCGAAGAAGCAGCTTCTTCGTCTCCGGGAGCCGGAGAGAGCGGCAGCTTCGCAAAGGTGATGAAACAAGCTGTACAACACTGCGATTGTGTGCGCAGCTTGCCAACTGAGAGAAAACAGTACCTGACAACTCTCCTGCCTTTTCTAATCACATGAACATTCGATTGCAAGCTGTTTTGGACAACTTTCTTTCTCTTCTTGCAAAACACTCGGCAGACCTCCGTGCAGCCTCTAGAACACGATGGGAGATGTTTTCTGTGCTGGCACAGTTTCTCCTTGCCAGACAGAGTGGAAAAGCTTTTTGCTAAGATGTAGACGAGAAGAGAGGCTAAAGACGAAGGTACGGTGCTCTGCAGAGCTAAGCACAGCTCCCGGATCTCTTTCGGCAGAAGACACACACTGCAGAGCACTGTGAGCGGCAGAATCGTCTTTGCGCGAAGAAGCAGCTTCTTCGTCTCCGGGAGCCGGAGAGAGCGGCAACTTGGCAAAGGTGATGAAACAAGCTGTACAACACTGCGATTGTGTGCGCAGCTTGCCAACTGAGAGAAAACAGTACCTGACCACTCTCCTGCCTTTTCTATTCACATGAACATTCGATTGCAAGCTGTTTTGGACAACTTTCTTTCTCTTCTTGCAAAACACTCGGCAGACCTCCGTGCAGCCTCTAGAACACGATGGGAGATGTTTTCTGTGCTGGCACAGTTTCTCCTTGCCAGACAGAGTGGAAAAGCTTTTTGCCAATATGTAAATGAGAAGAGAGGCTAAAGACGAAGGTACGGTTCTCTGCAGAGCTAAGCACTGTTCCCGGGCCTCTTTCGGCAGAAGACACACACCGCAGAGCACTGTGAGCGGCAGAATCGTCTTTGCGCGAAGAAGCAGCTTCTTCGTCTCCGGGAGCCGGAGAGAGCGGCAGCTTCGCAAAGGTGATGAAACAAGCTGTACAACACTGCGATTGTGTGCGCAGCTTGCCAACTGAGAGAAAACAGTACCTGACCGCTCTCCTGCCTTTTCTATTCACATGAACATTCGATTGCAAGCTGTTTTGGACAACTTTCTTTCTCTTCTTGCAAAACACTCGGCAGACCTCCGTGCAGCCTCTAGAACACGATGGGAGATGTTTTCTGTGCTGGCACAGTTTCTCCTTGCCAGACAGAGTGGAAAAGCTTTTTGCTTAGATGTGGACGAGAAGAGAGCCTAAAGACGAAGGTACGGTGCTCTGCAGTGCTAAGAACCGCTCCCGGACCTCTTTCGGCAGAAGGCGCACACCGCAGAGCACTGTGAGCGGCAGAATCGTCTTTGCGCGAAGAAGCAGCTTCTTCGTCTCCGGGAGCCGGAGAGAGCGGCAACTTGGCAAAGGTGATGAAACAAGCTGTACAACACTGCGATTGTGTGCGCAGCTTGCCAACTGAGAGAAAACAGTACCTGACCACTCTCCTGCCTTTTCTATTCACATGAACATTCGATTGCAAGCTGTTTTGGACAACTTTCTTTCTCTTCTTGCAAAACACTCGGCAGACCTCCGTGCAGCCTCTAGAACACGATGGGAGATGTTTTCTGTGCTGGCACAGTTTCTCCTTGCCAGACAGTGTGGAAAAGCTTTTTGCTAATAAGTAAATGAGAAGAGAGGCTAAAGACGAAGGTACGGTTCTCTGCAGAGCTAAGCACTGTTCCCGGGCCTCTTTCGGCAGAAGACACACACCGCAGAGCACTGTGAGCGGCAGAATCGTCTTTGCGCGAAGAAGCAGCTTCTTCGTCTCCGGGAGCCGGAGAGAGCGGCAGCTTCGCAAAGGTGATGAAACAAGCTGTACAACACTGCGATTGTGTGCGCAGCTTGCCAACTGAGAGAAAACAGTACCTGACCGCTCTCCTGCCTTTTCTATTCACATGAACATTCGATTGCAAGCTGTTTTGGACAACTTTCTTTCTCTTCTTGCAAAACACTCGGCAGACCTCCATGCAGCCTCTAGAACACGATGGGAGATGTTTTCTGTGCTGGCACAGTTTCTCCTTGCCAGACAGAGTGGAAAAGCTTTTTGCTAAGATGTAGACGAGAAGAGAGGCTAAAGACGAAGGTACGGTGCTCTGCAGAGCTAAGTACCGCTCCCGGATGTCTTTCGGCAGAAGACACACACTGCAGAGCACTGTGAGCGGCAGAATCGTCTTTGCGCGAAGAAGCAGCTTCTTCGTCTCCGGGAGCCGGAGAGAGCGGCAACTTGGCAAAGGTGATGAAACAAGCTGTACAACACTGCGATTGTGTGCGCAGCTTGCCAACTGAGAGAAAACAGTACCTGACCACTCTCCTGCCTTTTCTATTCACATGAACATTCGATTGCAAGCTGTTTTGGACAACTTTCTTTCTCTTCTTGCAAAACACTCGGCAGACCTGCGTGCAGCCTCTAGAACACGATGGGAGATGTTTTCTGTGCTGGCACAGTTTCTCCTTGCCAGACAGAGTGGAAAAGCTTTTTGCTAAGATGTAGACGAGAAGAGAGGCTAAAGACGAAGGTACGGTGCTCTGCAGAGCTAAGCACAGCTCCCGGATCTCTTTCGGCAGAAGACACACACTGCAGAGCACTGTGAGCGGCAGAATCGTCTTTGCGCGAAGAAGCAGCTTCTTCGTCTCTGGGAGCCGGAGAGAGCGGCAACTTGGCAAAGGTGATGAAACAAGCTGTACAACACTGCGATTGTGTGCGCAGCTTGCCAACTGAGAGAAAACAGTACCTGACCACTCTCCTGCCTTTTCTATTCACATGAACATTCGATTGCAAGCTGTTTTGGACAACTTTCTTTCTCTTCTTGCAAAACACTCGGCAGATCTCCGTGCAGCCTCTAGAACACGATGGGAGATGTTTTCTGTGCTGGCACAGTTTCTCCTTGCCAGACAGAGTGGAAAAGCTTTTTGCTAAGATGTAGACGAGAAGAGACGCTAAAGACGAAGGTACGGTGCTCTGCAGAGCTAAGCACAGCTCCCGGATCTCTTTCGGCAGAAGACACACACTGCAGAGCACTGTGAGCGGCAGAATCGTCTTTGCGCGAAGAAGCAGCTTCTTCGTCTCCGGGAGCCGGAGAGAGCGGCAACTTGGCAAAGGTGATGAAACAAGCTGTACAACACTGCGATTGTGTGCGCAGCTTGCCAACTGAGAGAAAACAGTACCTGACCACTCTCCTGCCTTTTCTATTCACATGAACATTCGATTGCAAGCTGTTTTGGACAACTTTCTTTCTCTTCTTGCAAAACACTCGGCAGACCTCCGTGCAGCCTCTAGAACACGATGGGAGATGTTTTCTGTGCTGGCACAGTTTCTCCTTGCCAGACAGAGTGGAAAAGCTTTTTGCTAAGATGTAGACGAGAAGAGAGCCTAAAGACGAAGGTACGGTGCTCTGCAGAGCTAAGCACAGCTCCCGGATCTCTTTCGGCAGAAGACACACACTGCAGAGCACTGTGAGCGGCAGAATCGTCTTTGCGCGAAGAAGCAGCTTCTTCGTCTCCGGGAGCCGGAGAGAGCGGCAACTTGGCAAAGGTGATGAAACAAGCTGTACAACACTGCGATTGTGTGCGCAGCTTGCCAACTGAGAGAAAACAGTACCTGACCGCTCTCCTGCCTTTTCTATTCACATGAACATTCGATTGCAAGCTGTTTTGGACAACTTTCTTTCTCTTCTTGCAAAACACTCGGCAGACCTCCGTGCAGCCTCTAGAACACGATGGGAGATGTTTTCTGTGCTGGCACAGTTTCTCCTTGCCAGACAGAGTGGAAAAGCTTTTTGCTAAGATGTAGACGAGAAGAGAGGCTAAAGACGAAGGTACGGTGCTCTGCAGAGCTAAGCACAGCTCCCGGATCTCTTTCGGCAGAAGACACACACTGCAGAGCACTGTGAGCGGCAGAATCGTCTTTGCGCGAAGAAGCAGCTTCTTGGTCTCCGGGAGCCGGAGAGAGCGGCAACTTGGCAAAGGTGATGAAACAAGCTGTACAACACTGCGATTGTGTGCGCAGCTTGCCAACTGAGAGAAAACAGTACCTGACCACTCTCCTGCCTTTTCTATTCACATGAACATTCGATTGCAAGCTGTTTTGGACAACTTTCTTTCTCTTCTTGCAAAACACTCGGCAGACCTGCGTGCAGCCTCTAGAACACGATGGGAGATGTTTTCTGTGCTGGCACAGTTTCTCCTTGCCAGACAGAGTGGAAAAGCTTTTTGCTAAGATGTAGACGAGAAGAGAGGCTAAAGACGAAGGTACGGTGCTCTGCAGAGCTAAGCACAGCTCCCGGATCTCTTTCGGCAGAAGACACACACTGCAGAGCACTGTGAGCGGCAGAATCGTCTTTGCGCGAAGAAGCAGCTTCTTGGTCTCCGGGAGCCGGAGAGAGCGGCAACTTGGCAAAGGTGATGAAACAAGCTGTACAACACTGCGATTGTGTGCGCAGCTTGCCAACTGAGAGAAAACAGTACCTGACCACTCTCCTGCCTTTTCTATTCACATGAACATTCGATTGCAAGCTGTTTTGGACAACTTTCTTTCTCTTCTTGCAAAACACTCGGCAGACCTCCGTGCAGCCTCTAGAAGACGATGGGAGATGTTTTCTGTGCTGGCACAGTTTCTCCTTGCCAGACAGAGTGGAAAAGCTTTTTGCTAAGATGTAGACGAGAAGAGAGGCTAAAGACGAAGGTACGGTGCTCTGCAGAGCTAAGCACAGCTCCCGGATCTCTTTCGGCAGAAGACACACACTGCAGAGCACTGTGAGCGGCAGAATCGTCTTTGCGCGAAGAAGCAGCTTCTTCGTCTCCGGGAGCCGGAGAGAGCGGCAACTTGGCAAAGGTGATGAAACAAGCTGTACAACACTGCGATTGTGTGCGCAGCTTGCCAACTGAGAGAAAACAGTACCTGACCACTCTCCTGCCTTTTCTATTCACATGAACATTCGATTGCAAGCTGTTTTGGACAACTTTCTTTCTCTTCTTGCAAAACACTCGGCAGACCTCCGTGCAGCCTCTAGAACACGATGGGAGATGTTTTCTGTGCTGGCACAGTTTCTCCTTGCCAGACAGAGTGGAAAAGCTTTTTGCTAAGATGTAGACGAGAAGAGAGGCTAAAGACGAAGGTACGGTGCTCTGCAGAGCTAAGCACAGCTCCCGGATCTCTTTCGGCAGAAGACACACACTGCAGAGCACTGTGAGCGGCAGAATCGTCTTTGCGCGAAGAAGCAGCTTCTTCGTCTCCGGGAGCCGGAGAGAGCTGCAGCTTCGCAAAGGTGATGAAACAAGCTGTACAACACTGCGATTGTGTGCGCAGCTTGCCAACTGAGAGAAAACAGTACCTGACCACTCTCCTGCCTTTTCTATTCACATGAACATTCGATTGCAAGCTGTTTTGGACAACTTTCTTTCTCTTCTTGCAAAACACTCGGCAGACCTCCGTGCAGCCTCTAGAACACGATGGGAGATGTTTTCTGTGCTGGCACAGTTTCTCCTTGCCAGACAGAGTGGAAAAGCTTTTTGCTAAGATGTAGACGAGAAGAGAGGCTAAAGACGAAGGTACGGTGCTCTGCAGAGCTAAGCACAGCTCCCGGATCTCTTTCGGCAGAAGACACACACTGCAGAGCACTGTGAGCGGCAGAATCGTCTTTGCGCGAAGAAGCAGCTTCTTCGTCTCCGGGAGCCGGAGAGAGCGGCAACTTGGCAAAGGTGATGAAACAAGCTGTACAACACTGCGATTGTGTGCGCAGCTTGCCAACTGAGAGAAAACAGTACCTGACCACTCTCCTGCCTTTTCTATTCACATGAACATTCGATTGCAAGCTGTTTTGGACAACTTTCTTTCTCTTCTTGCAAAACACTCGGCAGACCTCCGTGCAGCCTCTAGAACACGATGGGAGATGTTTTCTGTGCTGGCACAGTTTCTCCTTGCCAGACAGAGTGGAAAAGCTTTTTGCTAAGATGTAGACGAGAAGAGAGGCTAAAGACGAAGGTACGGTGCTCTGCAGAGCTAAGCACAGCTCCCGGATCTCTTTCGGCAGAAGACACACACTGCAGAGCACTGTGAGCGGCAGAATCGTCTTTGCGCGAAGAAGCAGCTTCTTCGTCTCCGGGAGCCGGAGAGAGCGGCAACTTGGCAAAGGTGATGAAACAAGCTGTACAACACTGCGATTGTGTGCGCAGCTTGCCAACTGAGAGAAAACAGTACCTGACCACTCTCCTGCCTTTTCTATTCACATGAACATTCGATTGCAAGCTGTTTTGGACAACTTTCTTTCTCTTCTTGCAAAACACTCGGCAGATCTCCGTGCAGCCTCTAGAACACGATGGGAGATGTTTTCTGTGCTGGCACAGTTTCTCCTTGCCAGACAGAGTGGAAAAGCTTTTTGCTAAGATGTAGACGAGAAGAGACGCTAAAGACGAAGGTACGGTGCTCTGCAGAGCTAAGCACAGCTCCCGGATCTCTTTCGGCAGAAGACACACACTGCAGAGCACTGTGAGCGGCAGAATCGTCTTTGCGCGAAGAAGCAGCTTCTTCGTCTCCGGGAGCCGGAGAGAGCGGCAACTTGGCAAAGGTGATGAAACAAGCTGTACAACACTGCGATTGTGTGCGCAGCTTGCCAACTGAGAGAAAACAGTACCTGACCACTCTCCTGCCTTTTCTATTCACATGAACATTCGATTGCAAGCTGTTTTGGACAACTTTCTTTCTCTTCTTGCAAAACACTCGGCAGACCTCCGTGCAGCCTCTAGAACACGATGGGAGATGTTTTCTGTGCTGGCACAGTTTCTCCTTGCCAGACAGAGTGGAAAAGCTTTTTGCTAAGATGTAGACGAGAAGAGAGCCTAAAGACGAAGGTACGGTGCTCTGCAGAGCTAAGCACAGCTCCCGGATCTCTTTCGGCAGAAGACACACACTGCAGAGCACTGTGAGCGGCAGAATCGTCTTTGCGCGAAGAAGCAGCTTCTTCGTCTCCGGGAGCCGGAGAGAGCGGCAACTTGGCAAAGGTGATGAAACAAGCTGTACAACACTGAGATTGTGTGCGCAGCTTGCCAACTGAGAGAAAACTACCTGACCACTCTCCTGCCTTTTCTATTCACATGAACATTCGATTGCAAGCTGTTTTGGACAACTTTCTTTCTCTTCTTGCAAAACACTCGGCAGACCTCCGTGCAGCCTCTAGAAGACGATGGGAGATGTTTTCTGTGCTGGCACAGTTTCTCCTTGCCAGACAGAGTGGAAAAGCTTTTTGCTAAGATGTAGACGAGAAGAGAGGCTAAAGACGAAGGTACGGTGCTCTGCAGAGCTAAGCACAGCTCCCGGATCTCTTTCGGCAGAAGACACACACTGCAGAGCACTGTGAGCGGCAGAATCGTCTTTGCGCGAAGAAGCAGCTTCTTCGTCTCCGGGAGCCGGAGAGAGCGGCAACTTGGCAAAGGTGATGAAACAAGCTGTACAACACTGCGATTGTGTGCGCAGCTTGCCAACTGAGAGAAAACAGTACCTGACCGCTCTCCTGCCTTTTCTATTCACATGAACATTCGATTGCAAGCTGTTTTGGACAACTTTCTTTCTCTTCTTGCAAAACACTCGGCAGACCTCCGTGCAGCCTCTAGAACACGATGGGAGATGTTTTCTGTGCTGGCACAGTTTCTCCTTGCCAGACAGAGTGGAAAAGCTTTTTGCTAAGATGTAGACGAGAAGAGACGCTAAAGACGAAGGTACGGTGCTCTGCAGAGCTAAGCACAGCTCCCGGATCTCTTTCGGCAGAAGACACACACTGCAGAGCACTGTGAGCGGCAGAATCGTCTTTGCGCGAAGAAGCAGCTTCTTCGTCTCCGGGAGCCGGAGAGAGCGGCAACTTGGCAAAGGTGATGAAACAAGCTGTACAACACTGCGATTGTGTGCGCAGCTTGCCAACTGAGAGAAAACAGTACCTGACCACTCTCCTGCCTTTTCTATTCACATGAACATTCGATTGCAAGCTGTTTTGGACAACTTTCTTTCTCTTCTTGCAAAACACTCGGCAGACCTCCGTGCAGCCTCTAGAACACGATGGGAGATGTTTTCTGTGCTGGCACAGTTTCTCCTTGCCAGACAGAGTGGAAAAGCTTTTTGCTAAGATGTAGACGAGAAGAGAGGCTAAAGACGAAGGTACGGTGCTCTGCAGAGCTAAGCACAGCTCCCGGATCTCTTTCGGCAGAAGACACACACTGCAGAGCACTGTGAGCGGCAGAATCGTCTTTGCGCGAAGAAGCAGCTTCTTCGTCTCCGGGAGCCGGAGAGAGCGGCAACTTGGCAAAGGTGATGAAACAAGCTGTACAACACTGCGATTGTGTGCGCAGCTTGCCAACTGAGAGAAAACAGTACCTGACCACTCTCCTGCCTTTTCTATTCACATGAACATTCGATTGCAAGCTGTTTTGGACAACTTTCTTTCTCTTCTTGCAAAACACTCGGCAGACCTCCGTGCAGCCTCTAGAACACGATGGGAGATGTTTTCTGTGCTGGCACAGTTTCTCCTTGCCAGACAGAGTGGAAAAGCTTTTTGCTAAGATGTAGACGAGAAGAGAGGCTAAAGACGAAGGTACGGTGCTCTGCAGAGCTAAGCACAGCTCCCGGATCTCTTTCGGCAGAAGACACACACTGCAGAGCACTGTGAGCGGCAGAATCGTCTTTGCGCGAAGAAGCAGCTTCTTCGTCTCCGGGAGCCGGAGAGAGCGGCAACTTGGCAAAGGTGATGAAACAAGCTGTACAACACTGCGATTGTGTGCGCAGCTTGCCAACTGAGAGAAAACAGTACCTGACCACTCTCCTGCCTTTTCTATTCACATGAACATTCGATTGCAAGCTGTTTTGGACAACTTTCTTTCTCTTCTTGCAAAACACTCGGCAGACCTCCGTGCAGCCTCTAGAACACGATGGGAGATGTTTTCTGTGCTGGCACAGTTTCTCCTTGCCAGACAGAGTGGAAAAGCTTTTTGCTAAGATGTAGACGAGAAGAGAGGCTAAAGACGAAGGTACGGTGCTCTGCAGAGCTAAGCACAGCTCCCGGATCTCTTTCGGCAGAAGACACACACTGCAGAGCACTGTGAGCGGCAGAATCGTCTTTGCGCGAAGAAGCAGCTTCTTCGTCTCCGGGAGCCGGAGAGAGCGGCAACTTGGCAAAGGTGATGAAACAAGCTGTACAACACTGCGATTGTGTGCGCAGCTTGCCAACTGAGAGAAAACAGTACCTGACCACTCTCCTGCCTTTTCTATTCACATGAACATTCGATTGCAAGCTGTTTTGGACAACTTTCTTTCTCTTCTTGCAAAACACTCGGCAGACCTCCGTGCAGCCTCTAGAACACGATGGGAGATGTTTTCTGTGCTGGCACAGTTTCTCCTTGCCAGACAGAGTGGAAAAGCTTTTTGCTAAGATGTAGACGAGAAGAGAGGCTAAAGACGAAGGTACGGTGCTCTGCAGAGCTAAGCACAGCTCCCGGATCTCTTTCGGCAGAAGACACACACTGCAGAGCACTGTGAGCGGCAGAATCGTCTTTGCGCGAAGAAGCAGCTTCTTCGTCTCCGGGAGCCGGAGAGAGCGGCAACTTGGCAAAGGTGATGAAACAAGCTGTACAACACTGCGATTGTGTGCGCAGCTTGCCAACTGAGAGAAAACAGTACCTGACCACTCTCCTGCCTTTTCTATTCACATGAACATTCGATTGCAAGCTGTTTTGGACAACTTTCTTTCTCTTCTTGCAAAACACTCGGCAGACCTCCGTGCAGCCTCTAGAACACGATGGGAGATGTTTTCTGTGCTGGCACAGTTTCTCCTTGCCAGACAGAGTGGAAAAGCTTTTTGCTAAGATGTAGACGAGAAGAGAGGCTAAAGACGAAGGTACGGTGCTCTGCAGAGCTAAGCACAGCTCCCGGATCTCTTTCGGCAGAAGACACACACTGCAGAGCACTGTGAGCGGCAGAATCGTCTTTGCGCGAAGAAGCAGCTTCTTCGTCTCCGGGAGCCGGAGAGAGCGGCAACTTGGCAAAGGTGATGAAACAAGCTGTACAACACTGCGATTGTGTGCGCAGCTTGCCAACTGAGAGAAAACAGTACCTGACCACTCTCCTGCCTTTTCTATTCACATGAACATTCGATTGCAAGCTGTTTTGGACAACTTTCTTTCTCTTCTTGCAAAACACTCGGCAGACCTCCGTGCAGCCTCTAGAACACGATGGGAGATGTTTTCTGTGCTGGCACAGTTTCTCCTTGCCAGACAGAGTGGAAAAGCTTTTTGCTAAGATGTAGACGAGAAGAGAGGCTAAAGACGAAGGTACGGTGCTCTGCAGAGCTAAGCACAGCTCCCGGATCTCTTTCGGCAGAAGACACACACTGCAGAGCACTGTGAGCGGCAGAATCGTCTTTGCGCGAAGAAGCAGCTTCTTCGTCTCCGGGAGCCGGAGAGAGCGGCAACTTGGCAAAGGTGATGAAACAAGCTGTACAACACTGCGATTGTGTGCGCAGCTTGCCAACTGAGAGAAAACAGTACCTGACCACTCTCCTGCCTTTTCTATTCACATGAACATTCGATTGCAAGCTGTTTTGGACAACTTTCTTTCTCTTCTTGCAAAACACTCGGCAGATCTCCGTGCAGCCTCTAGAACACGATGGGAGATGTTTTCTGTGCTGGCACAGTTTCTCCTTGCCAGACAGAGTGGAAAAGCTTTTTGCTAAGATGTAGACGAGAAGAGACGCTAAAGACGAAGGTACGGTGCTCTGCAGAGCTAAGCACAGCTCCCGGATCTCTTTCGGCAGAAGACACACACTGCAGAGCACTGTGAGCGGCAGAATCGTCTTTGCGCGAAGAAGCAGCTTCTTCGTCTCCGGGAGCCGGAGAGAGCGGCAACTTGGCAAAGGTGATGAAACAAGCTGTACAACACTGCGATTGTGTGCGCAGCTTGCCAACTGAGAGAAAACAGTACCTGACCACTCTCCTGCCTTTTCTATTCACATGAACATTCGATTGCAAGCTGTTTTGGACAACTTTCTTTCTCTTCTTGCAAAACACTCGGCAGACCTCCGTGCAGCCTCTAGAACACGATGGGAGATGTTTTCTGTGCTGGCACAGTTTCTCCTTGCCAGACAGAGTGGAAAAGCTTTTTGCTAAGATGTAGACGAGAAGAGAGCCTAAAGACGAAGGTACGGTGCTCTGCAGAGCTAAGCACAGCTCCCGGATCTCTTTCGGCAGAAGACACACACTGCAGAGCACTGTGAGCGGCAGAATCGTCTTTGCGCGAAGAAGCAGCTTCTTCGTCTCCGGGAGCCGGAGAGAGCGGCAACTTGGCAAAGGTGATGAAACAAGCTGTACAACACTGAGATTGTGTGCGCAGCTTGCCAACTGAGAGAAAACTACCTGACCACTCTCCTGCCTTTTCTATTCACATGAACATTCGATTGCAAGCTGTTTTGGACAACTTTCTTTCTCTTCTTGCAAAACACTCGGCAGACCTCCGTGCAGCCTCTAGAAGACGATGGGAGATGTTTTCTGTGCTGGCACAGTTTCTCCTTGCCAGACAGAGTGGAAAAGCTTTTTGCTAAGATGTAGACGAGAAGAGAGGCTAAAGACGAAGGTACGGTGCTCTGCAGAGCTAAGCACAGCTCCCGGATCTCTTTCGGCAGAAGACACACACTGCAGAGCACTGTGAGCGGCAGAATCGTCTTTGCGCGAAGAAGCAGCTTCTTCGTCTCCGGGAGCCGGAGAGAGCGGCAACTTGGCAAAGGTGATGAAACAAGCTGTACAACACTGCGATTGTGTGCGCAGCTTGCCAACTGAGAGAAAACAGTACCTGACCGCTCTCCTGCCTTTTCTATTCACATGAACATTCGATTGCAAGCTGTTTTGGACAACTTTCTTTCTCTTCTTGCAAAACACTCGGCAGACCTCCGTGCAGCCTCTAGAACACGATGGGAGATGTTTTCTGTGCTGGCACAGTTTCTCCTTGCCAGACAGAGTGGAAAAGCTTTTTGCTAAGATGTAGACGAGAAGAGAGGCTAAAGACGAAGGTACGGTGCTCTGCAGAGCTAAGCACAGCTCCCGGATCTCTTTCGGCAGAAGACACACACTGCAGAGCACTGTGAGCGGCAGAATCGTCTTTGCGCGAAGAAGCAGCTTCTTCGTCTCCGGGAGCCGGAGAGAGCGGCAACTTGGCAAAGGTGATGAAACAAGCTGTACAACACTGCGATTGTGTGCGCAGCTTGCCAACTGAGAGAAAACAGTACCTGACCACTCTCCTGCCTTTTCTATTCACATGAACATTCGATTGCAAGCTGTTTTGGACAACATTCTTTCTCTTCTTGCAAAACACTCGGCAGACCTCCGTGCAGCCTCTAGAACACGATGGGAGATGTTTTCTGTGCTGGCACAGTTTCTCCTTGCCAGACAGAGTGGAAAAGCTTTTTGCTAAGATGTAGACGAGAAGAGAGGCTAAAGACGAAGGTACGGTGCTCTGCAGAGCTAAGCACAGCTCCCGGATCTCTTTCATCAGAAGACACACACTGCAGAGCACTGTGAGCGGCAGAATCGTCTTTGCGCGAAGAAGCAGCTTCTTCGTCTCCGGGAGCCGGAGAGAGCGGCAACTTGGCAAAGGTGATGAAACAAGCTGTACAACACTGCGATTGTGTGCGCAGCTTGCCAACTGAGAGAAAACAGTACCTGACCACTCTCCTGCCTTTTCTATTCACATGAACATTCGATTGCAAGCTGTTTTGGACAACTTTCTTTCTCTTCTTGCAAAACACTCGGCAGACCTCCGTGCAGCCTCTAGAACACGATGGGAGATGTTTTCTGTGCTGGCACAGTTTCTCCTTGCCAGACAGAGTGGAAAAGCTTTTTGCTAAGATGTAGACGAGAAGAGAGGCTAAAGACGAAGGTACGGTGCTCTGCAGAGCTAAGCACAGCTCCCGGATCTCTTTCGGCAGAAGACACACACTGCAGAGCACTGTGAGCGGCAGAATCGTCTTTGCGCGAAGAAGCAGCTTCTTCGTCTCCGGGAGCCGGAGAGAGCGGCAACTTGGCAAAGGTGATGAAACAAGCTGTACAACACTGCGATTGTGTGCGCAGCTTGCCAACTGAGAGAAAACAGTACCTGACCACTCTCCTGCCTTTTCTATTCACATGAACATTCGATTGCAAGCTGTTTTGGACAACTTTCTTTCTCTTCTTGCAAAACACTCGGCAGACCTCCGTGCAGCCTCTAGAACACGATGGGAGATGTTTTCTGTGCTGGCACAGTTTCTCCTTGCCAGACAGAGTGGAAAAGCTTTTTGCTAAGATGTAGACGAGAAGAGAGGCTAAAGACGAAGGTACGGTGCTCTGCAGAGCTAAGCACAGCTCCCGGATCTCTTTCGGCAGAAGACACACACTGCAGAGCACTGTGAGCGGCAGAATCGTCTTTGCGCGAAGAAGCAGCTTCTTCGTCTCCGGGAGCCGGAGAGAGCGGCAACTTGGCAAAGGTGATGAAACAAGCTGTACAACACTGCGATTGTGTGCGCAGCTTGCCAACTGAGAGAAAACAGTACCTGACCACTCTCCTGCCTTTTCTATTCACATGAACATTCGATTGCAAGCTGTTTTGGACAACTTTCTTTCTCTTCTTGCAAAACACTCGGCAGACCTCCGTGCAGCCTCTAGAACACGATGGGAGATGTTTTCTGTGCTGGCACAGTTTCTCCTTGCCAGACAGAGTGGAAAAGCTTTTTGCTAAGATGTAGACGAGAAGAGAGGCTAAAGACGAAGGTACGGTGCTCTGCAGAGCTAAGCACAGCTCCCGGATCTCTTTCGGCAGAAGACACACACTGCAGAGCACTGTGAGCGGCAGAATCGTCTTTGCGCGAAGAAGCAGCTTCTTCGTCTCCGGGAGCCGGAGAGAGCGGCAACTTGGCAAAGGTGATGAAACAAGCTGTACAACACTGCGATTGTGTGCGCAGCTTGCCAACTGAGAGAAAACAGTACCTGACCACTCTCCTGCCTTTTCTATTCACATGAACATTCGATTGCAAGCTGTTTTGGACAACTTTCTTTCTCTTCTTGCAAAACACTCGGCAGACCTCCGTGCAGCCTCTAGAACACGATGGGAGATGTTTTCTGTGCTGGCACAGTTTCTCCTTGCCAGACAGAGTGGAAAAGCTTTTTGCTAAGATGTAGACGAGAAGAGAGGCTAAAGACGAAGGTACGGTGCTCTGCAGAGCTAAGCACAGCTCCCGGATCTCTTTCGGCAGAAGACACACACTGCAGAGCACTGTGAGCGGCAGAATCGTCTTTGCGCGAAGAAGCAGCTTCTTCGTCTCCGGGAGCCGGAGAGAGCGGCAACTTGGCAAAGGTGATGAAACAAGCTGTACAACACTGCGATTGTGTGCGCAGCTTGCCAACTGAGAGAAAACAGTACCTGACCACTCTCCTGCCTTTTCTATTCACATGAACATTCGATTGCAAGCTGTTTTGGACAACTTTCTTTCTCTTCTTGCAAAACACTCGGCAGACCTCCGTGCAGCCTCTAGAACACGATGGGAGATGTTTTCTGTGCTGGCACAGTTTCTCCTTGCCAGACAGAGTGGAAAAGCTTTTTGCTAAGATGTAGACGAGAAGAGAGCCTAAAGACGAAGGTACGGTGCTCTGCAGAGCTAAGCACAGCTCCCGGATCTCTTTCGGCAGAAGACACACACTGCAGAGCACTGTGAGCGGCAGAATCGTCTTTGCGCGAAGAAGCAGCTTCTTCGTCTCCGGGAGCCGGAGAGAGCGGCAACTTGGCAAAGGTGATGAAACAAGCTGTACAACACTGCGATTGTGTGCGCAGCTTGCCAACTGAGAGAAAACAGTACCTGACCACTCTCCTGCCTTTTCTATTCACATGAACATTCGATTGCAAGCTGTTTTGGACAACTTTCTTTCTCTTCTTGCAAAACACTCGGCAGACCTGCGTGCAGCCTCTAGAACACGATGGGAGATGTTTTCTGTGCTGGCACAGTTTCTCCTTGCCAGACAGAGTGGAAAAGCTTTTTGCTAAGATGTAGACGAGAAGAGAGGCTAAAGACGAAGGTACGGTGCTCTGCAGAGCTAAGCACAGCTCCCGGATCTCTTTCGGCAGAAGACACACACTGCAGAGCACTGTGAGCGGCAGAATCGTCTTTGCGCGAAGAAGCAGCTTCTTGGTCTCCGGGAGCCGGAGAGAGCGGCAACTTGGCAAAGGTGATGAAACAAGCTGTACAACACTGCGATTGTGTGCGCAGCTTGCCAACTGAGAGAAAACAGTACCTGACCACTCTCCTGCCTTTTCTATTCACATGAACATTCGATTGCAAGCTGTTTTGGACAACTTTCTTTCTCTTCTTGCAAAACACTCGGCAGACCTCCGTGCAGCCTCTAGAACACGATGGGAGATGTTTTCTGTGCTGGCACAGTTTCTCCTTGCCAGACAGAGTGGAAAAGCTTTTTGCTAAGATGTAGACGAGAAGAGAGCCTAAAGACGAAGGTACGGTGCTCTGCAGAGCTAAGCACAGCTCCCGGATCTCTTTCGGCAGAAGACACACACTGCAGAGCACTGTGAGCGGCAGAATCGTCTTTGCGCGAAGAAGCAGCTTCTTTGTCTCCGGGAGCCGGAGAGAGCGGCAACTTGGCAAAGGTGATGAAACAAGCTGTACAACACTGCGATTGTGTGCGCAGCTTGCCAACTGAGAGAAAACAGTACCTGACCACTCTCCTGCCTTTTCTATTCACATGAACATTCGATTGCAAGCTGTTTTGGACAACTTTCTTTCTCTTCTTGCAAAACACTCGGCAGACCTCCGTGCAGCCTCTAGAACACGATGGGAGATGTTTTCTGTGCTGGCACAGTTTCTCCTTGCCAGACAGAGTGGAAAAGCTTTTTGCTAAGATGTAGACGAGAAGAGAGCATAAAGACGAAGGTACGGTGCTCTGCAGAGCTAAGCACAGCTCCCGGATCTCTTTCGGCAGAAGACACACACTGCAGAGCACTGTGAGCGGCAGAATCGTCTTTGCGCGAAGAAGCAGCTTCTTCGTCTCCGGGAGCCGGAGAGAGCGGCAACTTGGCAAAGGTGATGAAACAAGCTGTACAACACTGCGATTGTGTGCGCAGCTTGCCAACTGAGAGAAAACAGTACCTGACCACTCTCCTGCCTTTTCTATTCACATGAACATTCGATTGCAAGCTGTTTTGGACAACTTTCTTTCTCTTCTTGCAAAACACTCGGCAGACCTCCGTGCAGCCTCTAGAACACGATGGGAGATGTTTTCTGTGCTGGCACAGTTTCTCCTTGCCAGACAGAGTGGAAAAGCTTTTTGCTAAGATGTAGACGAGAAGAGAGGCTAAAGACGAAGGTACGGTGCTCTGCAGAGCTAAGCACAGCTCCCGGATCTCTTTCGGCAGAAGACACACACTGCAGAGCACTGTGAGCGGCAGAATCGTCTTTGCGCGAAGAAGCAGCTTCTTCGTCTCCGGGAGCCGGAGAGAGCGGCAACTTGGCAAAGGTGATGAAACAAGCTGTACAACACTGCGATTGTGTGCGCAGCTTGCCAACTGAGAGAAAACAGTACCTGACAACTCTCCTGACTTTTCTATTCACATGAACATTCGATTGCCAGCTGTTTTGGACAACATTCTTTCTCTTCTTGCAAAACACTCGGCAGACCTCCGTGCAGCCTCTAGAAAACGATGGGAGATGTTTTCTGTGCTGGCACAGTTTCTCCTTGCCAGACAGAGTGGAAAAGCTTTTTGCTAAGATGTAGACGAGAAGAGAGGCTAAAGACGAAGGTACGGTGCTCTGCAGAGCTAAGCACAGCTCCCGGATCTCTTTCGGCAGAAGACACACACTGCAGAGCACTGTGAGCGGCAGAATCGTCTTTGCGCGAAGAAGCAGCTTCTTCGTCTCCGGGAGCCGGAGAGAGCGGCAACTTGGCAAAGGTGATGAAACAAGCTGTACAACACTGCGATTGTGTGCGCAGCTTGCCAACTGAGAGAAAACAGTACCTGACCACTCTCCTGCCTTTTCTATTCACATGAACATTCGATTGCAAGCTGTTTTGGACAACTTTCTTTCTCTTCTTGCAAAACACTCGGCAGACCTCCGTGCAGCCTCTAGAACACGATGGGAGATGTTTTCTGTGCTGGCACAGTTTCTCCTTGCCAGACAGAGTGGAAAAGCTTTTTGCTAAGATGTAGACGAGAAGAGAGGCTAAAGACGAAGGTACGGTGCTCTGCAGAGCTAAGCACAGCTCCCGGATCTCTTTCGGCAGAAGACACACACTGCAGAGCACTGTGAGCGGCAGAATCGTCTTTGCGCGAAGAAGCAGCTTCTTCGTCTCCGGGAGCCGGAGAGAGCGGCAACTTGGCAAAGGTGATGAAACAAGCTGTACAACACTGCGATTGTGTGCGCAGCTTGCCAACTGAGAGAAAACAGTACCTGACCACTCTCCTGCCTTTTCTATTCACATGAACATTCGATTGCAAGCTGTTTTGGACAACTTTCTTTCTCTTCTTGCAAAACACTCGGCAGACCTCCGTGCAGCCTCTAGAACACGATGGGAGATGTTTTCTGTGCTGGCACAGTTTCTCCTTGCCAGACAGAGTGGAAAAGCTTTTTGCTAAGATGTAGACGAGAAGAGAGGCTAAAGACGAAGGTACGGTGCTCTGCAGAGCTAAGCACAGCTCCCGGATCTCTTTCGGCAGAAGACACACACTGCAGAGCACTGTGAGCGGCAGAATCGTCTTTGCGCGAAGAAGCAGCTTCTTCGTCTCCGGGAGCCGGAGAGAGCGGCAACTTGGCAAAGGTGATGAAACAAGCTGTACAACACTGCGATTGTGTGCGCAGCTTGCCAACTGAGAGAAAACAGTACCTGACCACTCTCCTGCCTTTTCTATTCACATGAACATTCGATTGCAAGCTGGTTTGGACAACTTTCTTTCTCTTCTTGCAAAACACTCGGCAGACCTCCGTGCAGCCTCTAGAACACGATGGGAGATGTTTTCTGTGCTGGCACAGTTTCTCCTTGCCAGACAGAGTGGAAAAGCTTTTTGCTAAGATGTAGACGAGAAGAGAGGCTAAAGACGAAGGTACGGTGCTCTGCAGAGCTAAGCACAGCTCCCGGATCTCTTTCGGCAGAAGACACACACTGCAGAGCACTGTGAGCGGCAGAATCGTCTTTGCGCGAAGAAGCAGCTTCTTCGTCTCCGGGAGCCGGAGAGAGCGGCAACTTGGCAAAGGTGATGAAACAAGCTGTACAACACTGCGATTGTGTGCGCAGCTTGCCAACTGAGAGAAAACAGTACCTGACCACTCTCCTGCCTTTTCTATTCACATGAACATTCGATTGCAAGCTGTTTTGGACAACTTTCTTTCTCTTCTTGCAAAACACTCGGCAGACCTCCGTGCAGCCTCTAGAACACGATGGGAGATGTTTTCTGTGCTGGCACAGTTTCTCCTTGCCAGACAGAGTGGAAAAGCTTTTGCTAAGATGTAGACGAGAAGAGAGGCTAAAGACGAAGGTACGGTGCTCTGCAGAGCTAAGCACAGCTCCCGGATCTCTTTCGGCAGAAGACACACACTGCAGAGCACTGTGAGCGGCAGAATCGTCTTTGCGCGAAGAAGCAGCTTCTTCGTCTCCGGGAGCCGGAGAGAGCGGCAACTTGGCAAAGGTGATGAAACAAGCTGTACAACACTGCGATTGTGTGCGCAGCTTGCCAACTGAGAGAAAACAGTACCTGACCACTCTCCTGCCTTTTCTATTCACATGAACATTCGATTGCAAGCTGTTTTGGACAACTTTCTTTCTCTTCTTGCAAAACACTCGGCAGACCTCCGTGCAGCCTCTAGAACACGATGGGAGATGTTTTCTGTGCTGGCACAGTTTCTCCTTGCCAGACAGAGTGGAAAAGCTTTTTGCTAAGATGTAGACGAGAAGAGAGGCTAAAGACGAAGGTACGGTGCTCTGCAGAGCTAAGCACAGCTCCCGGATCTCTTTCGGCAGAAGACACACACTGCAGAGCACTGTGAGCGGCAGAATCGTCTTTGCGCGAAGAAGCAGCTTCTTCGTCTCCGGGAGCCGGAGAGAGCGGCAACTTGGCAAAGGTGATGAAACAAGCTGTACAACACTGCGATTGTGTGCGCAGCTTGCCAACTGAGAGAAAACAGTACCTGACCACTCTCCTGCCTTTTCTATTCACATGAACATTCGATTGCAAGCTGTTTTGGACAACTTTCTTTCTCTTCTTGCAAAACACTCGGCAGACCTCCGTGCAGCCTCTAGAACACGATGGGAGATGTTTTCTGTGCTGGCACAGTTTCTCCTTGCCAGACAGAGTGGAAAAGCTTTTTGCTAAGATGTAGACGAGAAGAGAGGCTAAAGACGAAGGTACGGTGCTCTGCAGAGCTAAGCACAGCTCCCGGATCTCTTTCGGCAGAAGACACACACTGCAGAGCACTGTGAGCGGCAGAATCGTCTTTGCGCGAAGAAGCAGCTTCTTCGTCTCCGGGAGCCGGAGAGAGCGGCAACTTGGCAAAGGTGATGAAACAAGCTGTACAACACTGCGATTGTGTGCGCAGCTTGCCAACTGAGAGAAAACAGTACCTGACCACTCTCCTGCCTTTTCTATTCACATGAACATTCGATTGCAAGCTGTTTTGGACAACTTTCTTTCTCTTCTTGCAAAACACTCGGCAGACCTCCGTGCAGCCTCTAGAACACGATGGGAGATGTTTTCTGTGCTGGCACAGTTTCTCCTTGCCAGACAGAGTGGAAAAGCTTTTTGCTAAGATGTAGACGAGAAGAGAGGCTAAAGACGAAGGTACGGTGCTCTGCAGAGCTAAGCACAGCTCCCGGATCTCTTTCGGCAGAAGACACACACTGCAGAGCACCGTGAGCGGCAGAATCGTCTTTGTGCGAAGAAGCAGCTTCTTCGTCTCCGGGAGCCGGAGAGAGCGGCAACTTGGCAAAGGTGATGAAACAAGCTGTACAACACTGCGATTGTGTGCGCAGCTTGCCAACTGAGAGAAAACAGTACCTGACCACTCTCCTGCCTTTTCTATTCACATGAACATTCGATTGCAAGCTGTTTTGGACAACTTTCTTTCTCTTCTTGCAAAACACTCGGCAGACCTCCGTGCAGCCTCTAGAACACGATGGGAGATGTTTTCTGTGCTGGCACAGTTTCTCCTTGCCAGACAGAGTGGAAAAGCTTTTTGCTAAGATGTAGACGAGAAGAGAGGCTAAAGACGAAGGTACGGTGCTCTGCAGAGCTAAGCACAGCTCCCGGATCTCTTTCGGCAGAAGACACACACTGCAGAGCACTGTGAGCGGCAGAATCGTCTTTGCGCGAAGAAGCAGCTTCTTCGTCTCCGGGAGCCGGAGAGAGCGGCAACTTGGCAAAGGTGATGAAACAAGCTGTACAACACTGCGATTGTGTGCGCAGCTTGCCAACTGAGAGAAAACAGTACCTGACCACTCTCCTGCCTTTTCTATTCACATGAACATTCGATTGCAAGCTGTTTTGGACAACTTTCTTTCTCTTCTTGCAAAACACTCGGCAGACCTCCGTGCAGCCTCTAGAACACGATGGGAGATGTTTTCTGTGCTGGCACAGTTTCTCCTTGCCAGACAGAGTGGAAAAGCTTTTTGCTAAGATGTAGACGAGAAGAGAGCCTAAAGACGAAGGTACGGTGCTCTGCAGAGCTAAGCACAGCTCCCGGATCTCTTTCGGCAGAAGACACACACTGCAGAGCACTGTGAGCGGCAGAATCGTCTTTGCGCGAAGAAGCAGCTTCTTCGTCTCCGGGAGCCGGAGAGAGCGGCAACTTGGCAAAGGTGATGAAACAAGCTGTACAACACTGCGATTGTGTGCGCAGCTTGCCAACTGAGAGAAAACAGTACCTGACCACTCTCCTGCCTTTTCTATTCACATGAACATTCGATTGCAAGCTGTTTTGGACAACTTTCTTTCTCTTCTTGCAAAACACTCGGCAGACCTCCGTGCAGCCTCTAGAACACGATGGGAGATGTTTTCTGGGCTGGCACAGTTTCTCCTTGCCAGACAGAGTGGAAAAGCTTTTTGCTAAGATGTAGACGAGAAGAGAGGCTAAAGACGAAGGTACGGTGCTCTGCAGAGCTAAGCACAGCTCCCGGATCTCTTTCGGCAGAAGACACACACTGCAGAGCACTGTGAGCGGCAGAATCGTCTTTGCGCGAAGAAGCAGCTTCTTCGTCTCCGGGAGCCGGAGAGAGCGGCAACTTGGCAAAGGTGATGAAACAAGCTGTACAACACTGCGATTGTGTGCGCAGCTTGCCAACTGAGAGAAAACAGTACCTGACCACTCTCCTGCCTTTTCTATTCACATGAACATTCGATTGCAAGCTGTTTTGGACAACTTTCTTTCTCTTCTTGCAAAACACTCGGCAGATCTCCGTGCAGCCTCTAGAACACGATGGGAGATGTTTTCTGTGCTGGCACAGTTTCTCCTTGCCAGACAGAGTGGAAAAGCTTTTTGCTAAGATGTAGACGAGAAGAGAGGCTAAAGACGAAGGTACGGTGCTCTGCAGAGCTAAGCACAGCTCCCGGATCTCTTTCGGCAGAAGACACACACTGCAGAGCACTGTGAGCGGCAGAATCGTCTTTGCGCGAAGAAGCAGCTTCTTCGTCTCCGGGAGCCGGAGAGAGCGGCAACTTGGCAAAGGTGATGAAACAAGCTGTACAACACTGCGATTGTGTGCGCAGCTTGCCAACTGAGAGAAAACAGTACCTGACCACTCTCCTGCCTTTTCTATTCACATGAACATTCGATTGCAAGCTGTTTTGGACAACTTTCTTTCTCTTCTTGCAAAACACTCGGCAGACCTCCGTGCAGCCTCTAGAACACGATGGGAGATGTTTTCTGTGCTGGCACAGTTTCTCCTTGCCAGACAGAGTGGAAAAGCTTTTTGCTAAGATGTAGACGAGAAGAGAGGCTAAAGACGAAGGTACACGGTGCTCTGCAGAGCTAAGCACCGCTCCCGGACCGCTTTCGGCAGAAGGCGCACACCGCAGAGCACTGTGAGCGGCAGAATCGTCTTTGCGCGAAGAAGCAGCTTCTTCGTCTCCGGGAGCCGGAGAGAGCGGCAACTTGGCAAAGGTGATGAAACAAGCTGTACAACACTGCGATTGTGTGCGCAGCTTGCCAACTGAGAGAAAACAGTACCTGACCACTCTCCTGCCTTTTCTATTCACATGAACATTCGATTGCAAGCTGTTTTGGACAACTTTCTTTCTCTTCTTGCAAAACACTCGGCAGACCTCCGTGCAGCCTCTAGAACACGATGGGAGATGTTTTCTGTGCTGGCACCGTTTCTCCTTGCCAGACAGAGTGGAAAAGCTTTTTGCTAAGATGTAGACGAGAAGAGAGGCTAAAGACGAAGGTACGGTGCTCTGCAGAGCTAAGCACAGCTCCCGGACCTCTTTCGGCAGAAGGCGCACACCGCAGAGCACTGTGAGCGGCAGAATCGTCTTTGCGCGAAGAAGCAGCTTCTTCGTCTCCGGGAGCCGGAGAGAGCGGCAACTTCGCAAAGGTGATGAAACAAGCTGTACAACACTGCGATTGTGTGCGCAGCTTGCCAACTGAGAGAAAACAGTACCTGACCACTCTCCTGCCTTTTCTATTCACATGAACATTCGATTGCAAGCTGTTTTGGACAACTTTCTTTCTCTTCTTGCGAAAGACTCCGCAGACCTCCGTGCAGCCTCTAGAACACGATGGGAGATGTTTTTTGTGCTGGCAGAGTTTCTCCTTGCCAGACAGAGTGGAAAAGCTTTTTGGTAAGATGCAGACGAGAAGAGAGCCTAAGGACGTAGGTACGGTGCTCTGCAGAGCTAAGCACCGCTCCCGGACCTCTTTCGGCAGAAGGCGCACACCGCAGAGCACTGTGAGCGGCAGAATCGTCTTTGCGCGAAGAAGCAGCTTCTTCGTCTCCGGGAGCCGGAGAGAGCGGCAACTTCGCAAAGGTGATGAAACAAGCTGTACAACACTGCGATTGTGTGCGCAGCTTGCCAACTGAGAGAAAACAGTACCTGACCACTCTCCTGCCTTTTCTATTCACTTGAACATTCGATTGCAAGCTGTTTTGGACAACTTTCTTTCTCTTCTTGCAAAACACTCGGTAGACCTCCGTGCAGCCTCTAGAACACGATGGGAGATGTTTTTTGTGCTGGCACAGTTTCTCCTTGCCAGACAGAGTGGAAAAGCTTTTTGCTAAGATGTAGACGAGAAGAGAGGCTAAAGACGACGGTACGGTGCTCTGCAGAGCTAAGCACCGCTCCCGGGCGTCTTTCGGCAGAAGGCGCACACCGCAGAGCACTGTGAGCGGCAGAATCGTCTTTGCGCGAAGAAGCAGCTTCTTCGTCTCCGGGAGCCGGAGAGAGCGGCAACTTCGCAAAGGTGATGAAACAAGCTGTACAACACTGCGATTGTGTGCGCAGCTTGCCAACTGAGAGAAAACAGTACCTGACCACTCTCCTGCCTTTTCTATTCACATGAACATTCGATTGCAAGCTGTTTTGGACAACTTTCTTTCTCTTCTTGCAAAACACTCGGCAGACCTCCGTGCAGCCTCTAGAACACGATGGGAGATGTTTTCTGTGCTGGCACAGTTTCTCCTTGCCAGACAGAGTGGAAAAGCTTTTTGCTAAGATGTAGACGAGAAGAGAGGCTAAAGACGAAGGTACGGTGCTCTGCAGAGCTAAGCACCGCTCCCGGGCGTCTTTCGGCAGAAGGCGCACACCGCAGAGCACTGTGAGCGGCAGAATCGTCTTTGCGCGAAGAAGCAGCTTCTTCGTCTCCGGGAGCCGGAGAGAGCGGCAACTTCGCAAAGGTGATGAAACAAGCTGTACAACACTGCGATTGTGTGCGCAGCTTGCCAACTGAGAGAAAACAGTACCTGACCACTCTCCTGCCTTTTCTATTCACATGAACATTCGATTGCAAGCTGTTTTGGACAGCTTTCTTTCTCTTCTTGCAAAATCCTCGGCAGACCTCCGTGCAGCTTCTAGAACACGCAGGGAGATGTTTTCTGTGCTGGCACAGTTTCTCCTTGCCAGACAGAGTGGAAAAGCTTTTTGCTAAGATGTAGACGAGAAGAGAGGCTAAAGACGAAGGTACGGTGCTCTGCAGAGCTAAGCACAGCTCCCGGGCCTCTTTCGGCAGAAGGCGCACACCGCAGAGCACTGTGAGCGGCAGAATCGTCTTTGCGCGAAGAAGCAGCTTCTTCGTCTCCGGGAGCCGGAGAGAGCGGCAGCTTCGCAAGGTGATGAAACAAGCTGTACAACACTGCGATTGTGTGCGCAGCTTGCCAACTGAGAGAAAACAGTACCTGACCACTCTCCTGCCTTTTCTATTCACATGAACATTCGATTGCAAGCTGTTTTGGACAACTTTCTTTCTCTTCTTGCAAAACACTCTGCAGACCTCCGTGCAGCCTCTAGAACACGATGGGAGATGTTTTCTGTGCTGGCACCGTTTCTCCTTGCCAGACAGAGTGGAAAAGCTTTTTGCTAAGATGTAGACGAGAAGAGAGGCTAAAGATGAAGGTACGGTGCTCTGCAGAGCTAAGCACCGCTCCCGGGCGTCTTTCGGCAGAAGGCGCACACCGCAGAGCACTGTGAGCGGCAGAATCGTCTTTGCGCGAAGAAGCAGCTTCTTCGTCTCCGGGAGCCGGAGAGAGCGGCAACTTGGCAAAGGTGATGAAACAAGCTGTACAACACTGCGATTGTGTGCGCAGCTTGCCAACTGAGAGAAAACAGTACCTGACCACTCTCCTGCCTTTTCTATTCACATGAACATTCGATTGCAAGCTGTTTTGGACAACTTTCTTTCTCTTCTTGCGAAACACTCGGCAGACCTCCGTGCAGCCTCTAGAACACGATGGGAGATGTTTTCTGTGCTGGCACAGTTTCTCCTTGCCAGACAGAGTGGAAAAGCTTTTTGCTAAGATGTAGACGAGAAGAGAGGCTAAAGACGAAGGTACGGTGCTCTGCAGAGCTAAGCACCGCTCCCGGGCGTCTTTCGGCAGAAGGCGCACACCGCAGAGCACTGTGAGCGGCAGAATCGTCTTTGCGCGAAGAAGCAGCTTCTTCGTCTCCGGGAGCCGGAGAGAGCGGCAGCTTCGCAAAGATGATGAAACAAGCTGTACAACACTGCGATTGTGTGCGCAGCTTGCCAACTGAGAGAAAACAGTACCTGACCACTCTCCTGCCTTTTCTATTCACATGAACATTCGATTGCAAGCTGTTTTGGACAACTTTCTTTCTCTTCTTGCAAAACACTCGGCAGACCTGCGTGCAGCCTCTAGAACACGATGGGAGATGTTTTCTGTGCTGGCACAGTTTCTCCTTGCCAGACAGAGTGGAAAAGCTTTTTGCTAAGATGTAGACGAGAAGAGAGGCTAAAGACGAAGGTACGGTGCTCTGCAGAGCTAAGCACCGCTCCCGGACCGCTTTCGGCAGAAGGCGCACACCGCAGAGCACTGTGAGCGGCAGAATCGTCTTTGCGCGAAGAAGCAGCTTCTTCGTCTCCGGGAGCCGGAGAGAGCGGCAACTTGGCAAAGGTGATGAAACAAGCTGTACAACACTGCGATTGTGTGCGCAGCTTGCCAACTGAGAGAAAACAGTACCTGACCACTCTCCTGCCTTTTCTATTCACATGAACATTCGATTGGAAGCTGTTTTGGACAACTTTCTTTCTCTTCTTGCGAAAGACTCCGCAGACCTCCGTGCAGCTTCTAGAACACGATGGGAGATGTTTTCTGTGCTGGCACAGTTTCTCCTTGCCAGACAGAGTGGAAAAGCTTTTTGCTAAGATGTAGACGAGAAGAGAGGCTAAAGACGAAGGTACGGTGCTCTGCAGAGCTAAGCACAGCTCCCGGGCGTCTTTCGGCAGAAGGCGCACACCGCAGAGCACTGTGAGCGGCAGAATCGTCTTTGCGCGAAGAAGCAGCTTCTTCGTCTCTGGGAGCCGGAGAGAGCGGCAGCTTCGCAAAGATGATGAAACAAGCTGTACAACACTGCGATTGTGTGCGCAGCTTGCCAACTGAGAGAAAACAGTACCTGACCACTCTCCTGCCTTTTCTATTCACATGAACATTCGATTGCAAGCTGTTTTGGACAACTTTCTTTCTCTTCTTGCAAAACACTCGGCAGATCTCCGTGCAGCCTCTAGAACACGCAGGGAGATATTTTCTGTGCTGGCACAGTTTCTCCTTGCCAGACAGAGTGGAAAAGCTTTTTGCTAAGATGTAGACGAGAAGAGAGGCTAAAGACGAAGGTACGGTGCTCTGCAGAGCTAAGCACCGCTCCCGGACCGCTTTCGGCAGAAGGCGCACACCGCAGAGCACTGTGAGCGGCAGAATCGTCTTTGCGCGAAGAAGCAGCTTCTTCGTCTCCGGGAGCCGGAGAGAGCGGCAACTTGGCAAAGGTGATGAAACAAGCTGTACAACACTGCGATTGTGTGCGCAGCTTGCCAACTGAGAGAAAACAGTACCTGACCACTCTCCTGCCTTTTCTATTCACATGAACATTCGATTGCAAGCTGTTTTGGACAACTTTCTTTCTCTTCTTGCAAAACACTCGGCAGACCTCCGTGCAGCCTCTAGAACACGATGGGAGATGTTTTCTGTGCTGGCACCGTTTCTCCTTGCCAGACAGAGTGGAAAAGCTTTTTGCTAAGATGTAGACGAGAAGAGAGGCTAAAGACGAAGGTACGGTGCTCTGCAGAGCTAAGCACAGCTCCAGGACCTCTTTCGGCAGAAGGCGCACACCGCAGAGCACTGTGAGCGGCAGAATCGTCTTTGCGCGAAGAAGCAGCTTCTTCGTCTCCGGGAGCCGGAGAGAGCGGCAACTTCGCAAAGGTGATGAAACAAGCTGTACAACACTGCGATTGTGTGCGCAGCTTGCCAACTGAGAGAAAACAGTACCTGACCACTCTCCTGCCTTTTCTATTCACATGAACATTCGATTGCAAGCTGTTTTGGACAACTTTCTTTCTCTTCTTGCGAAAGACTCCGCAGACCTCCGTGCAGCCTCTAGAACACGATGGGAGATGTTTTTTGTGCTGGCAGAGTTTCTCCTTGCCAGACAGAGTGGAAAAGCTTTTTGGTAAGATGCAGACGAGAAGAGAGGCTAAGGACGTAGGTACGGTGCTCTGCAGAGCTAAGCACCGCTCCCGGACCTCTTTCGGCAGAAGGCGCACACCGCAGAGCACTGTGAGCGGCAGAATCGTCTTTGCGCGAAGAAGCAGCTTCTTCGTCTCCGGGAGCCGGAGAGAGCGGCAACTTCGCAAAGGTGATGAAACAAGCTGTACAACACTGCGATTGTGTGCGCAGCTTGCCAACTGAGAGAAAACAGTACCTGACCACTCTCCTGCCTTTTCTATTCACTTGAACATTCGATTGCAAGCTGTTTTGGACAACTTTCTTTCTCTTCTTGCAAAACACTCGGTAGACCTCCGTGCAGCCTCTAGAACACGATGGGAGATGTTTTTTGTGCTGGCACAGTTTCTCCTTGCCAGACAGAGTGGAAAAGCTTTTTGCTAAGATGTAGACGAGAAGAGAGGCTAAAGACGACGGTACGGTGCTCTGCAGAGCTAAGCACCGCTCCCGGGCGTCTTTCGGCAGAAGGCGCACACCGCAGAGCACTGTGAGCGGCAGAATCGTCTTTGCGCGAAGAAGCAGCTTCTTCGTCTCCGGGAGCCGGAGAGAGCGGCAACTTCGCAAAGGTGATGAAACAAGCTGTACAACACTGCGATTGTGTGCGCAGCTTGCCAACTGAGAGAAAACAGTACCTGACCACTCTCCTGCCTTTTCTATTCACATGAACATTCGATTGCAAGCTGTTTTGGACAACTTTCTTTCTCTTCTTGCAAAACACTCGGCAGACCTCCGTGCAGCCTCTAGAACACGATGGGAGATGTTTTCTGTGCTGGCACAGTTTCTCCTTGCCAGACAGAGTGGAAAAGCTTTTTGCTAAGATGTAGACGAGAAGAGAGGCTAAAGACGAAGGTACGGTGCTCTGCAGAGCTAAGCACCGCTCCCGGGCCTCTTTCGGCAGAAGGCGCACACCGCAGAGCACTGTGAGCGGCAGAATCGTCTTTGCGCGAAGAAGCAGCTTCTTCGTCTCCGGGAGCCGGAGAGAGCGGCAACTTCGCAAAGGTGATGAAACAAGCTGTACAACACTGCGATTGTGTGCGCAGCTTGCCAACTGAGAGAAAACAGTACCTGACCACTCTCCTGCCTTTTCTATTCACATGAACATTCGATTGCAAGCTGTTTTGGACAACTTTCTTTCTCTTCTTGCAAAATCCTCGGCAGACCTCCGTGCAGCTTCTAGAACACGCAGGGAGATGTTTTCTGTGCTGGCACAGTTTCTCCTTGCCAGACAGAGTGGAAAAGCTTTTTGCTAAGATGTAGACGAGAAGAGAGGCTAAAGACGAAGGTACGGTGCTCTGCAGAGCTAAGCACAGCTCCCGGGCCTCTTTCGGCAGAAGGCGCACACCGCAGAGCACTGTGAGCGGCAGAATCGTCTTTGCGCGAAGAAGCAGCTTCTTCGTCTCCGGGAGCCGGAGAGAGCGGCAGCTTCGCAAGGTGATGAAACAAGCTGTACAACACTGCGATTGTGTGCGCAGCTTGCCAACTGAGAGAAAACAGTACCTGACCACTCTCCTGCCTTTTCTATTCACATGAACATTCGATTGCAAGCTGTTTTGGACAACTTTCTTTCTCTTCTTGCAAAACACTCTGCAGACCTCCGTGCAGCCTCTAGAACACGATGGGAGATGTTTTCTGTGCTGGCACCGTTTCTCCTTGCCAGACAGAGTGGAAAAGCTTTTTGCTAAGATGTAGACGAGAAGAGAGGCTAAAGATGAAGGTACGGTGCTCTGCAGAGCTAAGCACCGCTCCCGGGCGTCTTTCGGCAGAAGGCGCACACCGCAGAGCACTGTGAGCGGCAGAATCGTCTTTGCGCGAAGAAGCAGCTTCTTCGTCTCCGGGAGCCGGAGAGAGCGGCAACTTGGCAAAGGTGATGAAACAAGCTGTACAACACTGCGATTGTGTGCGCAGCTTGCCAACTGAGAGAAAACAGTACCTGACCACTCTCCTGCCTTTTCTATTCACATGAACTTTCGTTTGGAAGCTGCTTTGGACAACTTTCTTTCTCTTCTAGCGAAAGACTCCGCAGACCTCCGTGCAGCCTCTAGAACACGATGGGAGATGTTTTCTGTGCTGGCACAGTTTCTCCTTGCCAGACAGAGTGGAAAAGCTTTTTGCTAAGATGTAGACGAGAAGAGAGGCTAAAGACGAAGGTACGGTGCTCTGCAGAGCTAAGCACCGCTCCCGGACCTCTTTCGGCAGAAGGCGCACACCGCAGAGCACTGTGAGCGGCAGAATCGTCTTTGCGCGAAGAAGCAGCTTCTTCGTCTCCGGGAGCCGGAGAGAGCGGCAACTTGGCAAAGGTGATGAAACAAGCTGTACAACACTGCGATTGTGTGCGCAGCTTGCCAACTGAGAGAAAACAGTACCTGACCACTCTCCTGCCTTTTCTATTCACATGAACATTCGATTGCAAGCTGTTTTGGACAACTTTCTTTCTCTTCTTGCAAAACACTCGGCAGACCTCCGTGCAGCCTCTAGAACACGATGGGAGATGTTTTCTGTGCTGGCACAGTTTCTCCTTGCCAGACAGAGTGGAAAAGCTTTTTGCTAAGATGTAGACGAGAAGAGAGGCTAAAGACGAAGGTACGGTGCTCTGCAGAGCTAAGCACCGCTCCCGGACCGCTTTCGGCAGAAGGCGCACACCGCAGAGCACTGTGAGCGGCAGAATCGTCTTTGCGCGAAGAAGCAGCTTCTTCGTCTCCGGGAGCCGGAGAGAGCGGCAACTTGGCAAAGGTGATGAAACAAGCTGTACAACACTGCGATTGTGTGCGCAGCTTGCCAACTGAGAGAAAACAGTACCTGACCACTCTCCTGCCTTTTCTATTCACATGAACATTCGATTGCAAGCTGTTTTGGACAACTTTCTTTCTCTTCTTGCAAAACACTCTGCAGACCTCCGTGCAGCCTCTAGAACACGATGGGAGATGTTTTCTGTGCTGGCAAAGTTTCTCCTTGCCAGACAGAGTGGAAAAGCTTTTTGCTAAGATGTAGACGAGAAGAGAGGCTAAAGAAGCAGGTATGGTGCTCTGCAGAGCAAACCACAGCTCCCGGGCGTCTTTCGGCAGAAGGCGCACACCGCAGAGCACTGTGAGCGGCAGAATCGTCTTTGCGCGAAGAAGCAGCTTCTTTGTCTCCGGGAGCCGGAGAGAGCGGCAGCTTCGCAAAGGTGATGAAACAAGCTGTACAACACTGCGATTGTGTGCGCAGCTTGCCAACTGAGAGAAAACAGTACCTGACCACTCTCCTGCCTTTTCTATACACATGAACATTCGATTGCAAACTGTTTTGGACAACTTTCTTTCTCTTCTTGCAAAACACTCGGCAGACCTCCGTGCAGCCTCTAGAACACGATGGGAGATGTTTTTTGTGCTGGCACAGTTTCTCCTTGCCAGACAGAGTGGAAAAGCTTTTTGCTAAGATGTAGACGAGAAGAGAGGCTAAAGACGAAGGTACGGTGCTCTGCAGAGCTAAGCACCGCTCCCGGACCTCTTTCGGCAGAAGGCGCACACCGCAGAGCACTGTGAGCGGCAGAATCGTCTTTGCGCGAAGAAGCAGCTTCTTCGTCTCCGGGAGCCGGAGAGAGCGGCAACTTCGCAAAGGTGATGAAACAAGCTGTACAACACTGCGATTGTGTGCGCAGCTTGCCAACTGAGAGAAAACAGTACCTGACCACTCTCCTGCCTTTTCTATTCACTTGAACATTCGATTGCAAGCTGTTTTGGAAAACTTTCTTTCTCTTCTTGCAAAATCCTCGGCAGACCTCCGTGCAGCCTCTAGAACACAATGGGAGATGTTTTTTGTGCTGGCACAGTCTCTCCTTGCCAGACAGAGTGGAAAAGCTTTTTGCTAAGATGTAGACGAGAAGAGAGGCTAAAGACGAAGGTACGGTGCTCTGCAGAGCTAAGCACCGCTCCCGGGCGTCTTTCGGCAGAAGGCGCACACCGCAGAGCACTGTGAGCGGCAGAATCGTCTTTGCGCGAAGAAGCAGCTTCTTCGTCTCCGGGAGCCGGAGAGAGCGGCAGCTTCGCAAAGATGATGAAACAAGCTGTACAACACTGCGATTGTGTGCGCAGCTTGCCAACTGAGAGAAAACAGTACCTGACCACTCTCCTGCCTTTTCTATTCACATGAACATTCGATTGCAAGCTGTTTTGGACAACTTTCTTTCTCTTCTTGCAAAACACTCGGCAGACCTCCGTGCAGCCTCTAGAACACGATGGGAGATGTTTTCTGTGCTGGCACAGTTTCTCCTTGCCAGACAGAGTGGAAAAGCTTTTTGCTAAGATGTAGACGAGAAGAGAGGCTAAAGACGAAGGTACGGTGCTCTGCAGAGCTAAGCACCGCTCCCGGACCGCTTTCGGCAGAAGGCGCACACCGCAGAGCACTGTGAGCGGCAGAATCGTCTTTGCGCGAAGAAGCAGCTTCTTCGTCTCCGGGAGCCGGAGAGAGCGGCAACTTGGCAAAGGTGATGAAACAAGCTGTACAACACTGCGATTGTGTGCGCAGCTTGCCAACTGAGAGAAAACAGTACCTGACCACTCTCCTGCCTTTTCTATTCACATGAACATTCGATTGCAAGCTGTTTTGGACAACTTTCTTTCTCTTCTTGCGAAAGACTCCGCAGACCTCCGTGCAGCCTCTAGAACACGATGGGAGATGTTTTCTGTGCTGGCACAGTTTCTCCTTGCCAGACAGAGTGGAAAAGCTTTTTGCTAAGATGTAGACGAGAAGAGAGGCTAAAGACGAAGGTACGGTGCTCTGCAGAGCTAAGCACCGCTCCCGGACCTCTTTCGGCAGAAGGCGCACACCGCAGAGCACTGTGAGCGGCAGAATCGTCTTTGCGCGAAGAAGCAGCTTCTTCGTCTCCGGGAGCCGGAGAGAGCGGCAGCTTCGCAAAGGTGATGAAACAAGCTGTACAACACTGCGATTGTGTGCGCAGCTTGCCAACTGAGAGAAAACAGTACCTGACCACTCTCCTGCCTTTTCTATTCACATGAACATTCGATTGCAAGCTGTTTTGGACAACTTTCTTTCTCTTCTTGCAAAACACTCGGCAGACCTGCGTGCAGCCTCTAGAACACGATGGGAGATGTTTTCTGTGCTGGCAAAGTTTCTCCTTGCCAGACAGAGTGGAAAAGCTTTTTGCTAAGATGTAGACGAGAAGAGAGGCTAAAGACGAAGGTACGGTGCTCTGCAGAGCTAAGCACCGCTCCCGGACCTCTTTCGGCAGAAGACGCACACCGCAGAGCACTGTGAGCGGCAGAATCGTCTTTGCGCGAAGAAGCAGCTTCTTCGTCTCCGGGAGCCGGAGAGAGCGGCAACTTCGCAAAGGTGATGAAACAAGCTGTACAACACTGCGATTGTGTGCGCAGCTTGCCAACTGAGAGAAAACAGTACCTGACCACTCTCCTGCCTTTTCTATTCACATGAACATTCGATTGCAAGCTGTTTTGGACAACTTTCTTTCTCTTCTTGCAAAATCCTCGGCAGACCTCCGTGCAGCCTCTAGAACACAATGGGAGATGTTTTTTGTGCTGGCACAGTCTCTCCTTGCCAGACAGAGTGGAAAAGCTTTTTGCTAAGATGTAGACGAGAAGAGAGGCTAAAGACGAAGGTACGGTGCTCTGCAGAGCTAAGCACCGCTCCCGGGCGTCTTTCGGCAGAAGGCGCACACCGCAGAGCACTGTGAGCGGCAGAATCGTCTTTGCGCGAAGAAGCAGCTTCTTCGTCTCCGGGAGCCGCAGAGAGCGGCAACTTCGCAAAGGTGATAAAAAGAGCTGTACAACACTGCGATTGTGTGCGCAGCTTGCCAACTGAGAGAAAACAGTACCTGACCACTCTCCTGCCTTTTCTATTCACATGAACATTCGATTCCAAGCTGTTTTGGACAACTTTCTTTCTCTTCTTGCAAAACGCTCGGAAGACCTCCGTGCAGCCTCTAGAACACGATGGGAGATGTTTTCTGTGCTGGCAAAGTTTCTCCTTGCCAGACAGAGTGGAAAAGCTTTTTGCTAAGATGTAGACGAGAAGAGAGGCTAAAGACGAAGGTGCGGTGCTCTGCAGAGCTAAGCACCGCTCCCGGACCGCTTTCGGCAGAAGGCGCACACCGCAGAGCACTGTGAGCGGCAGAATCGTCTTTGCGCGAAGAAGCAGCTTCTTCGTCTCCGGGAGCCGGAGAGAGCGGCAACTTGGCAAAGGTGATGAAACAAGCTGTACAACACTGCGATTGTGTGCGCAGCTTGCCAACTGAGAGAAAACAGTACCTGACCACTCTCCTGCCTTTTCTATTCACATGAACATTCGATTGCAAGCTGTTTTGGACAACTTTCTTTCTCTTCTTGCAAAACACTCGGCAGACCTCCGTGCAGCCTCTAGAACACGATGGGAGATGTTTTCTGTGCTGGCACAGTTTCTCCTTGCCAGACAGAGTGGAAAAGCTTTTTGCTAAGATGTAGACGAGAAGAGAGGCTAAAGACGAAGGTACGGTGCTCTGCAGAGCTAAGCACCGCTCCCGGGCCTCTTTCGGCAGAAGGCGCACACCGCAGAGCACTGTGAGCGGCAGAATCGTCTTTGCGCGAAGAAGCAGCTTCTTCGTCTCCGGGAGCCGGAGAGAGCGGCAACTTCGCAAAGGTGATGAAACAAGCTGTACAACACTGCGATTGTGTGCGCAGCTTGCCAACTGAGAGAAAACAGTACCTGACCACTCTCCTGCCTTTTCTATTCACATGAACATTCGATTGCAAGCTGTTTTGGACAACTTTCTTTCTCTTCTTGCGAAAGACTCCGCACACCTCCGTGCAGCTTCTAGAACACAATGGGAGATGTTTTCTGTGCTGGCACAGTTTCTCCTTGCCAGACAGAGTGGAAAAGCTTTTTGCTAAGATGTAGACGAGAAGAGAGGCTAAAGACGAAGGTACGGTGCTCTGCAGAGCTAAGCACAGCTCCCGGGCGTCTTTCGGCAGAAGGCGCACACCGCAGAGCACTGTGAGCGGCAGAATCGTCTTTGCGCGAAGAAGCAGCTTCTTCGTCTCCGGGAGCCGGAGAGAGCGGCAGCTTCGCAAAGATGATGAAACAAGCTGTACAACACTGCGATTGTGTGCGCAGCTTGCCAACTGAGAGAAAACAGTACCTGACCACTCTCCTGCCTTTTCTATTCACATGAACATTCGATTGCAAGCTGTTTTGGACAACTTTCTTTCTCTTCTTGCAAAACACTCGGTAGACCTCCGTGCAGCCTCTAGAACCGATGGGAGATGTTTTCTGTGCTGGCACAGTTTCTCCTTGCCAGACAGAGTGGAAAAGCTTTTTGCTAAGATGTAGACGAGAAGAGAGGCTAAAGACGAAGGTACGGTGCTCTGCAGAGCTAAGCACCGCTCCCGGACCGCTTTCGGCAGAAGGCGCACACCGCAGAGCACTGTGAGCGGCAGAATCGTCTTTGCGCGAAGAAGCAGCTTCTTCGTCTCCGGGAGCCGGAGAGAGCGGCAACTTGGCAAAGGTGATGAAACAAGCTGTACAACACTGCGATTGTGTGCGCAGCTTGCCAACTGAGAGAAAACAGTACCTGACCACTCTCCTGCCTTTTCTATTCACATGAACATTCGATTGCAAGCTGTTTTGGACAACTTTCTTTCTCTTCTTGCGAAAGACTCCGCAGACCTCCGTGCAGCCTCTAGAACACGATGGGAGATGTTTTCTGTGCTGGCACAGTTTCTCCTTGCCAGACAGAGTGGAAAAGCTTTTTGCTAAGATGTAGACGAGAAGAGAGGCTAAAGACGAAGGTACGGTGCTCTGCAGAGCTAAGCACCGCTCCCGGGCGTCTTTCGGCAGAAGGCGCACACCGCAGAGCACTGTGAGCGGCAGAATCGTCTTTGCGCGAAGAAGCAGCTTCTTCGTCTCCGGGAGCCGGAGAGAGCGGCAACTTCGCAAAGGTGATGAAACAAGCTGTACAACACTGCGATTGTGTGCGCAGCTTGCCAACTGAGAGAAAACAGTACCTGACCACTCTCCTGCCTTTTCTATTCACATGAACATTCGATTGCAAGCTGTTTTGGACAACTTTCTTTCTCTTCTTGCAAAATCCTCGGCAGACCTCCGTGCAGCTTCTAGAACACGATGGGAGATGTTTTCTGTGCTGGCACAGTTTCTCCTTGCCAGACAGAGTGGAAAAGCTTTTTGCTAAGATGTAGACGAGAAGAGAGGCTAAAGACGAAGGTACGGTGCTCTGCAGAGCTAAGCACAGCTCCCGGGCGTCTTTCGGCAGAAGGCGCACACCGCAGAGCACTGTGAGCGGCAGAATCGTCTTTGCGCGAAGAAGCAGCTTCTTCGTCTCCGGGAGCCGGAGAGAGCGGCAACTTGGCAAAGGTGATGAAACAAGCTGTACAACACTGCGATTGTGTGCGCAGCTTGCCAACTGAGAGAAAACAGTACCTGACCACTCTCCTGCCTTTTCTATTCACATGAACATTCGTTTGGAAGCTGCTTTGGACAACTTTCTTTCTCTTCTAGCGAAAGACTCCGCAGACCTCCGTGCAGCCTCTAAACACGATGGGAGATGTTTTCTGTGCTGGCACAGTTTCTCCTTGCCAGACAGAGTGGAAAAGCTTTTTGCTAAGATGTAGACGAGAAGAGAGGCTAAAGAAGCAGGTATGGCGCTCTGCAGAGCAAACCACAGCTCCCGGGCGTCTTTCGGCAGAAGGCGCACACCGCAGAGCACTGTGAGCGGCAGAATCGTCTTTGCGCGAAGAAGCAGCTTCTTCGTCTCCGGGAGCCGGAGAGAGCGGCAGCTTCGCAAAGGTGATGAAACAAGCTGTACAACACTGCGATTGTGTGCGCAGATTGCCAACTGAGAGAAAACAGTACCTGACCACTCTCCTGCCTTTTCTATACACATGAACATTCGATTGCAAGCTGTTTTGGACAACTTTCTTTCTCTTCTTGCAAAACACTCGGCAGACCTCCGTGCAGCCTCTAGAACACGATGGGAGATGTTTTTTGTGCTGGCACAGTTTCTCCCTGCCAGACAGAGTGGAAAAGCTTTTTGCTAAGATGTAGACGAGAAGAGAGGCTAAAGACGAAGGTACGGTGCTCTGCAGAGCTAAGCACCGCTCCCGGACCTCTTTCGGCAGAAGGCGCACACCGCAGAGCACTGTGAGCGGCAGAATCGTCTTTGCGCGAAGAAGCAGCTTCTTCGTCTCCGGGAGCCGGAGAGAGCGGCAGCTTCGCAAAGGTGATGAAACAAGCTGTACAACACTGCGATTGTGTGCGCAGCTTGCCAACTGAGAGAAAACAGTACCTGACCACTCTCCTGCCTTTTCTATTCACATGAACATTCGATTGCAAGCTGTTTTGGACAACTTTCTTTCTCTTCTTGCAAAACACTCTGCAGACCTCCGTGCAGCCTCTAGAACACGATGGGAGATGTTTTTTGTGCTGGCACAGTTTCTCCTTGCCAGACAGAGTGGAAAAGCTTTTTGCTAAGATGTAGACGAGAAGAGAGGCTAAAGACGAAGGTACGGTGCTCTGCAGAGCTAAGCACCGCTCCCGGGCGTCTTTCGGCAGAAGGCGCACACCGCAGAGCACTGTGAGCGGCAGAATGGTCTTTGCGCGAAGAAGCAGCTTCTTCGTCTCCGGGAGCCGGAGAGAGCGGCAGCTTCGCAAAGGTGATGAAACAAGCTGTACAACACTTCGATTGTGTGCGCAGCTTGCCAACTGAGAGAAAACAGTACCTGACCACTCTCCTGCCTTTTCTATTCACATGAACATTCGATTGCAAGCTGTTTTGGACAACTTTCTTTCTCTTCTTGCAAAACACTCTGCAGACCTGCGTGCAGCCTCTAGAACACGATGGGAGATGTTTTCTGTGCTGGCACAGTTTCTCCTTGCCAGACAGAGTGGAAAAGCTTTTTGCTAAGATGTAGACGAGAAGAGAGGCTAAAGACGAAGGTACGGTGCTCTGCAGAGCTAAGCACCGCTCCCGGGCCTCTTTCGGCAGAAGGCGCACACCGCAGAGCACTGTGAGCGGCAGAATCGTCTTTGCGCGAAGAAGCAGCTTCTTCGTCTCCGGGAGCCGGAGAGAGCGGCAACTTGGCAAAGGTGATGAAACAAGCTGTACAACACTGCGATTGTGTGCGCAGCTTGCCAAGTGAGAGAAAACAGTACCTGACCACTCTCCTGCCTTTTCTATTCACATGAACATTCGATTGCAAGCTGTTTTGGACAACTTTCTTTCTCTTCTTGCAAAACACTCGGCAGACCAGTGTGCAGCCTCTAGAACACGATGGGAGATGTTTTCTGTGCTGGCACAGTTTCTCCTTGCCAGACAGAGTGGAAAAGCTTTTTGCTAAGATGTAGACGAGAAGAGAGGCTAAAGACGAAGGTACGGTGCTCTGCAGAGCTAAGCACCGCTCCCGGACCTCTTTCGGCAGAAGGCGCACACCGCAGAGCACTGTGAGCGGCAGAATCGTCTTTGCGCGAAGAAGCAGCTTCTTCGTCTCCGGGAGCCGGAGAGAGCGGCAGCTTCGCAAAGGTGATGAAACAAGCTGTACAACACTGCGATTGTGTGCGCAGCTTGCCAACTGAGAGAAAACAGTACCTGACCACTCTCCTGCCTTTTCTATTCACATGAACATTCGATTGCAAGCTGTTTTGGACAACTTTCTTTCTCTTCTTGCAAAACACTCTGCAGACCTCCGTGCAGCCTCTAGAACACGATGGGAGATGTTTTCTGTGCTGGCACAGTTTCTCCTTGCCAGACAGAGTGGAAAAGCTTTTTGCTAAGATGTAGACGAGAAGAGAGGCTAAAGACGAAGGTACGGTGCTCTGCAGAGCTAAGCACCGCTCCCGGACCTCTTTCGGCAGAAGGCGCACACCGCAGAGCACTGTGAGCGGCAGAATCGTCTTTGCGCGAAGAAGCAGCTTCTTCGTCTCCGGGAGCCGGAGAGAGCGGCAACTTGGCAAAGGTGATGAAACAAGCTGTACAACACTGCGATTGTGTGCGCAGCTTGCCAACTGAGAGAAAACAGTACCTGACCACTCTCCTGCCTTTTCTATTCACATGAACATTCGATTGCAAGCTGTTTTGGACAACTTTCTTTCTCTTCTTGCGAAAGACTCCGCAGACCTCCGTGCAGCTTCTAGAACACGATGGGAGATGTTTTCTGTGCTGGCACAGTTTCTCCTTGCCAGACAGAGTGGAAAAGCTTTTTGCTAAGATGTAGACGAGAAGAGAGGCTAAAGACGAAGGTACGGTGCTCTGCAGAGCTAAGCACAGCTCCCGGGCCTCTTTCGGCAGAAGGCGCACACCGCAGAGCACTGTGAGCGGCAGAATCGTCTTTGCGCGAAGAAGCAGCTTCTTCGTCTCCGGGAGCCGGAGAGAGCGGCAGCTTCGCAAGGTGATGAAACAAGCTGTACAACACTGCGATTGTGTGCGCAGCTTGCCAACTGAGAGAAAACAGTACCTGACCACTCTCCTGCCTTTTCTATTCACATGAACATTCGTTTGGAAGCTGCTGTGGACAACTTTCTTTCTCTTCTAGCGAAAGACTCCGCAGACCTCCGTGCAGCCTCTAAACACGATGGGAGATGTTTTCTGTGCTGGCACAGTTTCTCCTTGCCAGACAGAGTGGAAAAGCTTTTTGCTAAGATGTAGACGAGAAGAGAGGCTAAAGACGAAGGTACGGTGCTCTGCAGAGCTAAGCACCGCTCCCGGACCTCTTTCGGCAGAAGGCGCACACCGCAGAGCACTGTGAGCGGCAGAATCGTCTTTGCGCGAAGAAGCAGCTTCTTCGTCTCCGGGAGCCGGAGAGAGCGGCAACTTGGCAAAGGTGATGAAACAAGCTGTACAACACTGCGATTGTGTGCGCAGCTTGCCAACTGAGAGAAAACAGTACCTGACCACTCTCCTGCCTTTTCTATTCACATGAACATTCGATTGCAAGCTGTTTTGGACAACTTTCTTTCTCTTCTTGCAAAACACTCGGCAGACCTGCGTGCAGCCTCTAGAACACGATGGGAGATGTTTTCTGTGCTGGCACAGTTTCTCCTTGCCAGACAGAGTGGAAAAGCTTTTTGCTAAGATGTAGACGAGAAGAGAGGCTAAAGACGAAGGTACGGTGCTCTGCAGAGCTAAGCACCGCTCCCGGGCCTCTTTCGGCAGAAGGCGCACACCGCAGAGCACTGTGAGCGGCAGAATCGTCTTTGCGCGAAGAAGCAGCTTCTTCGTCTCCGGGAGCCGGAGAGAGCGGCAACTTCGCAAACGTGATGAAACAAGCTGTACAACACTGCGATTGTGTGCGCAGCTTGCCAACTGAGAGAAAACAGTACCTGACCACTCTCCTGCCTTTTCTATTCACATGAACATTCGATTGCAAGCTGTTTTGGACAACTTTCTTTCTCTTCTTGCAAAACACTCTGCAGACCTCCGTGCAGCCTCTAGAACACGATGGGAGATGTTTTCTGTGCTGGCAAAGTTTCTCCTTGCCAGACAGAGGGGAAAAGCTTTTTGCTAAGATGTAGACGAGAAGAGAGGCTAAAGAAGCAGGTATGGTGCTCTGCAGAGCAAACCACAGCTCCCGGGCGTCTTTCGGCAGAAGGCGCACACCGCAGAGCACTGTGAGCGGCAGAATCGTCTTTGCGCGAAGAAGCAGCTTCTTCGTCTCCGGGAGCCGGAGAGAGCGGCAACTTGGCAAAGGTGATGAAACAAGCTGTACAACACTGCGATTGTGTGCGCAGCTTGCCAACTGAGAGAAAACAGTACCTGACCACTCTCCTGCCTTTTCTATTCACATGAACATTCGAATGCAAGCTGTTTTGGACAACTTTCTTTCTCTTCTTGCAAAACACTCGGCAGACCTCCGTGCAGCCTCTAGAACACGATGGGAGATGTTTTCTGTGCTGGCACAGTTTCTCCTTGCCAGACAGAGTGGAAAAGCTTTTTGCTAAGATGTAGACGAGAAGAGAGGCTAAAGACGAAGGTACGGTGCTCTGCAGAGCTAAGCACCGCTCCCGGGCGTCTTTCGGCAGAAGGTGCACACCGCAGAGCACTGTGAGCGGCAGAATCGTCTTTGCGCGAAGAAGCAGCTTCTTCGTCTCCGGGAGCCGGAGAGAGCGGCAACTTGGCAAAGGTGATGAAACAAGCTGTACAACACTGCGATTGTGTGCGCAGCTTGCCAACTGAGAGAAAACAGTACCTGACCACTCTCCTGCCTTTTCTATTCACATGAACATTCGATTGCAAGCTGTTTTGGACAACTTTCTTTCTCTTCTTGCAAAACGCTCGGAAGACCTCCGTGCAGCCTCTAGAACACGATGGGAGATGTTTTCTGTGCTGGCAAAGTTTCTCCTTGCCAGACAGAGTGGAAAAGCTTTTTGCTAAGATGTAGACGAGAAGAGAGGCTAAAGACGAAGGTGCGGTGCTCTGCAGAGCTAAGCACCGCTCCCGGACCGCTTTCGGCAGAAGGCGCACACCGCAGAGCACTGTGAGCGGCAGAATCGTCTTTGCGCGAAGAAGCAGCTTCTTCGTCTCCGGGAGCCGGAGAGAGCGGCAACTTGGCAAAGGTGATGAAACAAGCTGTACAACACTGCGATTGTGTGCGCAGCTTGCCAACTGAGAGAAAACAGTACCTGACCACTCTCCTGCCTTTTCTATTCACATGAACATTCGATTGCAAGCTGTTTTGGACAACTTTCTTTCTCTTCTTGCAAAACACTCGGCAGACCTCCGTGCAGCCTCTAGAACACGATGGGAGATGTTTTCTGTGCTGGCACAGTTTCTCCTTGCCAGACAGAGTGGAAAAGCTTTTTGCTAAGATGTAGACGAGAAGAGAGGCTAAAGACGAAGGTACGGTGCTCTGCAGAGCTAAGCACCGCTCCCGGGCCTCTTTCGGCAGAAGGCGCACACCGCAGAGCACTGTGAGCGGCAGAATCGTCTTTGCGCGAAGAAGCAGCTTCTTCGTCTCCGGGAGCCGGAGAGAGCGGCAACTTGGCAAAGGTGATGAAACAAGCTGTACAACACTGCGATTGTGTGCGCAGCTTGCCAACTGAGAGAAAACAGTACCTGACCACTCTCCTGCCTTTTCTATTCACATGAACATTCGATTGCAAGCTGTTTTGGACAACTTTCTTTCTCTTCTTGCGAAAGACTCCGCACACCTCCGTGCAGCTTCTAGAACACGATGGGAGATGTTTTCTGTGCTGGCACAGTTTCTCCTTGCCAGACAGAGTGGAAAAGCTTTTTGCTAAGATGTAGACGAGAAGAGAGGCTAAAGACGAAGGTACGGTGCTCTGCAGAGCTAAGCACCGCTCCCGGACCTCTTTCGGCAGAAGGCGCACACCGCAGAGCACTGTGAGCGGCAGAATCGTCTTTGCGCGAAGAAGCAGCTTCTTCGTCTCCGGGAGCCGGAGAGAGCGGCAGCTTCGCAAAGATGATGAAACAAGCTGTACAACACTGCGATTGTGTGCGCAGCTTGCCAACTGAGAGAAAACAGTACCTGACCACTCTCCTGCCTTTTCTATTCACATGAACATTCGATTGCAAGCTGTTTTGGACAACTTTCTTTCTCTTCTTGCAAAACACTCGGTAGACCTCCGTGCTGCCTCTAGAACACGATGGGAGATGTTTTCTGTGCTGGCACAGTTTCTCCTTGCCAGACAGAGTGGAAAAGCTTTTTGCTAAGATGTAGACGAGAAGAGAGGCTAAAGACGAAGGTACGGTGCTCTGCAGAGCTAAGCACCGCTCCCGGACCTCTTTCGGCAGAAGGCGCACACC
Source organism: Melozone crissalis (assembly GCF_028551555.1). Taxonomy (NCBI): domain Eukaryota; kingdom Metazoa; phylum Chordata; class Aves; order Passeriformes; family Passerellidae; genus Melozone; species Melozone crissalis. The sequence goes on along the minus strand of NW_026535996.1, from coordinate 104,646 downwards.
GCAGAGCACTGTGAGCGGCAGAATCGTCTTTGCGCGAAGAAGCAGCTTCTTCGTCTCCGGGAGCCGGAGAGAGCGGCAACTTGGCAAAGGTGATGAAACAAGCTGTACAACACTGCGATTGTGTGCGCAGCTTGCCAACTGAGAGAAAACAGTACCTGACCACTCTCCTGCCTTTTCTATTCACATGAACATTCGATTGCAAGCTGTTTTGGACAACTTTCTTTCTCTTCTTGCGAAAGACTCCGCAGACCTCCGTGCAGCCTCTAGAACACGATGGGAGATGTTTTCTGTGCTGGCACAGTTTCTCCTTGCCAGACAGAGTGGAAAAGCTTTTTGCTAAGATGTAGACGAGAAGAGAGGCTAAAGACGAAGGTACGGTGCTCTGCAGAGCTAAGCACCGCTCCCGGGCGTCTTTCGGCAGAAGGCGCACACCGCAGAGCACTGTGAGCGGCAGAATCGTCTTTGCGCGAAGAAGCAGCTTCTTCGTCTCCGGGAGCCGGAGAGAGCGGCAACTTGGCAAAGGTGATGAAACAAGTTGTACAACACTGCGATTGTGTGCGCAGCTTGCCAACTGAGAGAAAACAGTACCTGACCACTCTCCTGCCTTTTCTATTCACATGAACATTCGATTGCAAGCTGTTTTGGACTACTTTCTTTCTCTTCTTGCAAAACACTCGGCAGACCTCCGTGCAGCCTCTAGAACACGATGGGAGATGTTTTCTGTGCTGGCAAAGTTTCTCCTTGCCAGACAGAGTGGAAAAGCTTTTTGCTAAGATGTAGACGAGAAGAGAGGCTAAAGACGAAGGTACGGTGCTCTGCAGAGCTAAGCACCGCTCCCGGACCGCTTTCGGCAGAAGGCGCACACCGCAGAGCACTGTGAGCGGCAGAATCGTCTTTGCGCGAAGAAGCAGCTTCTTCGTCTCCGGGAGCCGGAGAGAGCGGCAACTTCGCAAAGGTGATGAAACAAGCTGTACAACACTGCGATTTTGTGCGCAGCTTGCCAACTGAGAGAAAACAGTACCTGACCACTCTCCTGCCTTTTCTATTCACATGAACATTCGATTGCAAGCTGTTTTGGACAACTTTCTTTCTCTTCTTGCAAAATCCTCGGCAGACCTCCGTGCAGCTTCTAGAACACGATGGGAGATGTTTTCTGTGCTGGCACAGTTTCTCCTTGCCAGACAGAGTGGAAAAGCTTTTTGCTAAGATGTAGACGAGAAGAGAGGCTAAAGACGAAGGTACGGTGCTCTGCAGAGCTAAGCACAGCTCCCGGACCTCTTTCGGCAGAAGGCGCACACCGCAGAGCACTGTGAGCGGCAGAATCGTCTTTGCGCGAAGAAGCAGCTTCTTCGTCTCCGGGAGCCGCAGAGAGCGGCAACTTGGCAAAGGTGATGAAACAAGCTGTACAACACTGCGATTGTGTGCGCAGCTTGCCAACTGAGAGAAAACAGTACCTGACCACTCTCCTGCCTTTTCTATTCACATGAACATTCGTTTGGAAGCTGCTTTGGACAACTTTCTTTCTCTTCTTGCGAAAGACTCCGCAGACCTCCGTGCAGCCTCTAGAACACGATGGGAGATGTTTTCTGTGCTGGCACAGTTTCTCCTTGCCAGACAGAGTGGAAAAGCTTTTTGCTAAGATGTAGACGAGAAGAGAGGCTAAAGACGAAGGTACGGTGCTCTGCAGAGCTAAGCACCGCTCCCGGACCTCTTTCGGCAGAAGGCGCACACCGCAGAGCACTGTGAGCGGCAGAATCGTCTTTGCGCGAAGAAGCAGCTTCTTCGTCTCCGGGAGCCGGAGAGAGCGGCAACTTGGCAAAGGTGATGAAACAAGCTGTACAACACTGCGATTGTGTGCGCAGCTTGCTAACTGAGAGAAAACAGTACCTGACCACTCTCCTGCCTTTTCTATTCACATGAACATTCGATTGCAAGCTGTTTTGGACAACTTTCTTTCTCTTGTTGCAAAATCCTCGGCAGACCTCCGTGCAGCTTCTAGAACACGATGGGAGATGTTTTCTGTGCTGGCACAGTTTCTCCTTGCCAGACAGAGTGGAAAAGCTTTTTGCTAAGATGTAGACGAGAAGAGAGGCTAAAGACGAAGGTACGGTGCTCTGCAGAGCTAAGCACAGCTCCCGGACCGCTTTCGGCAGAAGGCGCACACCGCAGAGCACTGTGAGCGGCAGAATCGTCTTTGCGCGAAGAAGCAGCTTCTTCGTCTCCGGGAGCCGGAGAGAGCGGCAGCTTCGCAAAGATGATGAAACAAGCTGTACAACACTGCGATTGTGTGCGCAGCTTGCCAACTGAGAGAAAACAGTACCTGACCACTCTCCTGCCTTTTCTATTCACATGAACATTCGATTGCAAGCTGTTTTGGACAACTTTCTTTCTCTTCTTGCAAAACACTCGGTAGACCTCCGTGCAGCCTCTAGAACACGATGGGAGATGTTTTCTGTGCTGGCACAGTTTCTCCTTGCCAGACAGAGTGGAAAAGCTTTTTGCTAAGATGTAGACGAGAAGAGAGGCTAAAGACGAAGGTACGGTGCTCTGCAGAGCTAAGCACCGCTCCCGGACCGCTTTCGGCAGAAGGCGCACACCGCAGAGCACTGTGAGCGGCAGAATCGTCTTTGCGCGAAGAAGCAGCTTCTTCGTCTCCGGGAGCCGGAGAGAGCGGCAACTTGGCAAAGGTGATGAAACAAGCTGTACAACAATGCGATTGTGTGCGCAGCTTGCCAACTGAGAGAAAACAGTACCTGACCACTCTCCTGCCTTTTCTATTCACATGAACATTCGATTGCAAGCTGTTTTGGACAACTTTCTTTCTCTTCCTGCGAAAGACTCCGCACACCTCCGTGCAGCTTCTAGAACACGATGGGAGATGTTTTCTGTGCTGGCACAGTTTCTCCTTGCCAGACAGAGTGGAAAAGCTTTTTGCTAAGATGTAGACGAGAAGAGAGGCTAAAGACGAAGGTACGGTGCTCTGCAGAGCTAAGCACAGCTCCCGGGCGTCTTTCGGCAGAAGGCGCACACCGCAGAGCACTGTGAGCGGCAGAATCGTCTTTGCGCGAAGAAGCAGCTTCTTCGTCTCCGGGAGCCGGAGAGAGCGGCAGCTTCGCAAAGATGATGAAACAAGCTGTACAACACTGCGATTGTGTGCGCAGCTTGCCAACTGAGAGAAAACAGTACCTGACCACTCTCCTGCCTTTTCTATTCACATGAACATTCGATTGCAAGCTGTTTTGGACAACTTTCTTTCTCTTCTTGCAAAACACTCGGCAGATCTCCGTGCAGCCTCTAGAACACGATGGGAGATGTTTTCTGTGCTGGCACAGTTTCTCCTTGCCAGACAGAGTGGAAAAGCTTTTTGCTAAGATGTAGACGAGAAGAGAGGCTAAAGACGAAGGTACGGTGCTCTGCAGAGCTAAGCACCGCTCCCGGACCGCTTTCGGCAGAAGGCGCACACCGCAGAGCACTGTGAGCGGCAGAATCGTCTTTGCGCGAAGAAGCAGCTTCTTCGTCTCCGGGAGCCGGAGAGAGCGGCAACTTGGCAAAGGTGATGAAACAAGCTGTACAACACTGCGATTGTGTGCGCAGCTTGCCAACTGAGAGAAAACAGTACCTGACCACTCTCCTGCCTTTTCTATTCACATGAACATTCGATTGCAAGCTGTTTTGGACAACTTTCTTTCTCTTCTTGCAAAACACTCGGCAGACCTCCGTGCAGCCTCTAGAACACGAGGGGAGATGTTTTCTGTGCTGGCAAAGTTTCTCCTTGCCAGACAGAGTGGAAAAGCTTTTTGCTAAGATGTAGACGAGAAGAGAGGCTAAAGACGAAGGTGCGGTGCTCTGCAGAGCTAAGCACCGCTCCCGGACCGCTTTCGGCAGAAGGCGCACACCGCAGAGCACTGTGAGCGGCAGAATCGTCTTTGCGCGAAGAAGCAGCTTCTTCGTCTCCGGGAGCCGGAGAGAGCGGCAACTTCGCAAAGGTGATGAAACAAGCTGTACAACACTGCGATTGTGTGCGCAGCTTGCCAACTGAGAGAAAACAGTACCTGACCACTCTCCTGCCTTTTCTATTCACATGAACATTCGATTGGAAGCTGTTTTGGACAACTTTCTTTCTCTTCTTGCAAAATCCTCGGCAGACCTCCGTGCAGCTTCTAGAACACGATGGGAGATGTTTTCTGTGCTGGCACAGTTTCTCCTTGCCAGACAGAGTGGAAAAGCTTTTTGCTAAGATGTAGACGAGAAGAGAGGCTAAAGACGAAGGTACGGTGCTCTGCAGAGCTAAGCACAGCTCCCGGACGTCTTTCGGCAGAAGGCGCACACCGCAGAGCACTGTGAGCGGCAGAATCGTCTTTGCGCGAAGAAGCAGCTTCTTCGTCTCCGGGAGCCGGAGAGAGCGGCAACTTCGCAAAGGTGATGAAACAAGCTGTACAACACTGCGATTGTGTGCGCAGCTTGCCAACTGAGAGAAAACAGTACCTGACCACTCTCCTGCCTTTTCTATTCACATGAACATTCGATTGCAAGCTGTTTTGGGCAACTTTCTTTCTCTTCTTGCGAAAGACTCCGCAGACCTCCGTGCAGCCTCTAGAACACGATGGGAGATGTTTTCTGTGCTGGCACAGTTTCTCCTTGCCAGACAGAGTGGAAAAGCTTTTTGCTAAGATGCAGACGAGAAGAGAGGCTAAGGACGTAGGTACGGTGCTCTGCAGAGCTAAGCACCGCTCCCGGACCTCTTTCCGCAGAAGGCGCACACCGCAGAGCACTGTGAGCGGCAGAATCGTCTTTGCGCGAAGAAGCAGCTTCTTCGTCTCCGGGAGCCGGAGAGAGCGGCAACTTCGCAAAGGTGATGAAACAAGCTGTACAACACTGCGATTGTGTGCGCAGCTTGCCAACTGAGAGAAAACAGTACCTGACCACTCTCCTGCCTTTTCTATTCACTTGAACATTCGATTGCAAGCTGTTTTGGACAACTTTCTTTCTCTTCTTGCAAAACACTCGGCAGACCTCCGTGCAGCCTCTAGAACACGATGGGAGATGTTTTTTGTGCTGGCACAGTCTCTCCTTGCCAGACAGAGTGGAAAAGCTTTTTGCTAAGATGTAGACGAGAAGAGAGGCTAAAGACGAAGGTACGGTGCTCTGCAGAGCTAAGCACAGCTCCCGGGCCTCTTTCGGCAGAAGGCGCACACCGCAGAGCACTGTGAGCGGCAGAATCGTCTTTGCGCGAAGAAGCAGCTTCTTCGTCTCCGGGAGCCGGAGAGAGCGGCAGCTTCGCAAGGTGATGAAACAAGCTGTACAACACTGCGATTGTGTGCGCAGCTTGCCAACTGAGAGAAAACAGTACCTGACCACTCTCCTGGCTTTTCTATTCACATGAACATTCGATTGCAAGCTGTTTTGGACAACTTTCTTTCTCTTCTTGCAAAACACTCGGCAGACCTCCGTGCAGCCTCTAGAACACGATGGGAGATGTTTTCTGTGCTGGCACAGTTTCTCCTTGCCAGACAGAGTGGAAAAGCATTTTGCTAAGATGTAGACGAGAAGAGAGGCTAAAAACGAAGGTACGGTGCTCTGCAGAGCTAAGAACCGCTCCCGGGCGTCTTTCGGCAGAAGGCGCACACCGCAGAGCACTGTGAGCGGCAGAATCGTCTTTGCGCGAAGAAGCAGCTTCTTCGTCTCCGGGAGCCGGAGAGAGCGGCAACTTCGCAAAGGTGATGAAACAAGCTGTACAACACTGCGATTGTGTGCGCAGCTTGCCAACTGAGAGAAAACAGTACCTGACCACTCTCCTGCCTTTTCTATTCACATGAACATTCGATTGCAAGCTGTTTTGGACAACTTTCTTTCTCTTCTTGCAAAATCCTCGGCAGACCTCCGTGCAGCTTCTAGAACACGATGGGAGATGTTTTCTGTGCTGGCACAGTTTCTCCTTGCCAGACAGAGTGGAAAAGCTTTTTGCTAAGATGTAGACGAGAAGAGAGGCTAAAGACGAAGGTACGGTGCTCTGCAGAGCTAAGCACAGCTCCCGGGCCTCTTTCGGCAGAAGGCGCACACCGCAGAGCACTGTGAGCGGCAGAATCGTCTTTGCGCGAAGAAGCAGCTTCTTCGTCTCCGGGAGCCGGAGAGAGCGGCAGCTTCGCAAGGTGATGAAACAAGCTGTACAACACTGCGATTGTGTGCGCAGCTTGCCAACTGAGAGAAAACAGTACCTGACCACTCTCCTGCCTTTTCTATTCACATGAACATTCGTTTGGAAGCTGCTTTGGACAACTTTCTTTCTCTTCTAGCGAAAGACTCCGCAGACCTCCGTGCAGCCTCTAGAACACGATGGGAGATGTTTTCTGTGCTGGCACAGTTTCTCCTTGCCAGACAGAGTGGAAAAGCTTTTTGCTAAGATGTAGACGAGAAGAGAGGCTAAAGACGAAGGTACGGTGCTCTGCAGAGCTAAGCACCGCTCCCGGACCGCTTTCGGCAGAAGGCGCACACCGCAGAGCACTGTGAGCGGCAGAATCGTCTTTGCGCGAAGAAGCAGCTTCTTCGTCTCCGGGAGCCGGAGAGAGCGGCAACTTGGCAAAGGTGATGAAACAAGCTGTACAACACTGCGATTGTGTGCGCAGCTTGCCAACTGAGAGAAAACAGTACCTGACCACTCTCCTGCCTTTTCTATTCACATGAACATTCGATTGCAAGCTGTTTTGGACAACTTTCTTTCTCTTCTTGCAAAACACTCGGCAGACCTCCGTGCAGCCTCTAGAACACGATGGGAGATGTTTTCTGTGCTGGCACAGTTTCTCCTTGCCAGACAGAGTGGAAAAGCTTTTTGCTAAGATGTAGACGAGAAGAGAGGCTAAAGACGAAGGTACGGTGCTCTGAAGAGCTAAGCACCGCTCCCGGACCTCTTTCGGCAGAAGGCGCACACCGCAGAGCACTGTGAGCGGCAGAATCGTCTTTGCGCGAAGAAGCAGCTTCTTCGTCTCCGGGAGCCGGAGAGAGCGGCAACTTCGCAAAGGTGATGAAACAAGCTGTACAACACTGCGATTGTGTGCGCAGCTTGCCAACTGAGAGAAAACAGTACCTGACCACTCTCCTGCCTTTTCTATTCACATGAACATTCGATTGCAAGCTGTTTTGGACAACTTTCTTTCTCTTCTTGCAAAACACTCTGCAGACCTCCGTGCAGCCTCTAGAACACGATGGGAGATGTTTTCTGTGCTGGCAAAGTTTCTCCTTGCCAGACAGAGTGGAAAAGCTTTTTGCTAAGATGTAGACGAGAAGAGAGGCTAAAGAAGCAGGTATGGTGCTCTGCAGAGCAAACCACAGCTCCCGGGCGTCTTTCGGCAGAAGGCGCACACCGCAGAGCACTGTGAGCGGCAGAATCGTCTTTGCGCGAAGAAGCAGCTTCTTTGTCTCCGGGAGCCGGAGAGAGCGGCAGCTTCGCAAAGGTGATGAAACAAGCTGTACAACACTGCGATTGTGTGCGCAGCTTGCCAACTGAGAGAAAACAGTACCTGACCACTCTCCTGCCTTTTCTATACACATGAACATTCGATTGCAAGCTGTTTTGGACAACTTTCTTTCTCTTCTTGCAAAACACTCGGTAGACCTCCGTGCAGCCTCTAGAACACGATGGGAGATGTTTTCTGTGCTGGCACAGTTTCTCCCTGCCAGACAGAGTGGAAAAGCTTTTTGCTAAGATGTAGACGAGAAGAGAGGCTAAAGACGAAGGTACGGTGCTCTGCAGAGCTAAGCACCGCTCCCGGACCTCTTTCGGCAGAAGGCGCACACCGCAGAGCACTGTGAGCGGCAGAATCGTCTTTGCGCGAAGAAGCAGCTTCTTCGTCTCCGGGAGCCGGAGAGAGCGGCAGCTTCGCAAAGGTGATGAAACAAGCTGTACAACACTGCGATTGTGTGCGCAGCTTGCCAACTGAGAGAAAACAGTACCTGACCACTCTCCTGCCTTTTCTATTCACATGAACATTCGATTGCAAGCTGTTTTGGACAACTTTCTTTCTCTTCTTGCAAAACACTCTGCAGACCTCCGTGCAGCCTCTAGAACACGATGGGAGATGTTTTCTGTGCTGGCACAGTTTCTCCTTGCCAGACAGAGTGGAAAAGCTTTTTGCTAAGATGTAGACGAGAAGAGAGGCTAAAGACGAAGGTACGGTGCTCTGCAGAGCTAAGAACCGCTCCCGGGCGTCTTTCGGCAGAAGGCGCACACCGCAGAGCACTGTGAGCGGCAGAATCGTCTTTGCGCGAAGAAGCAGCTTCTTCGTCTCCGGGAGCCGGAGAGAGCGGCAGCTTCGCAAAGGTGATGAAACAAGCTGTACAACACTGCGATTGTGTGCGCAGCTTGCCAACTGAGAGAAAACAGTACCTGACCACTCTCCTGCCTTTTCTATTCACATGAACATTCGATTGCAAGCTGTTTTGGACAACTTTCTTTCTCTTCTTGCAAAACACTCGGCAGACCAGTGTGCAGCCTCTAGAACACGATGGGAGATGTTTTCTGTGCTGGCACAGTTTCTCCTTGCCAGACAGAGTGGAAAAGCTTTTTGCTAAGATGTAGACGAGAAGAGAGGCTAAAGACGAAGGTACGGTGCTCTGCAGAGCTAAGCACCGCTCCCGGACCTCTTTCGGCAGAAGGCGCACACCGCAGAGCACTGTGAGCGGCAGAATCGTCTTTGCGCGAAGAAGCAGCTTCTTCGTCTCCGGGAGCCGGAGAGAGCGGCAGCTTCGCAAAGGTGATGAAACAAGCTGTACAACACTGCGATTGTGTGCGCAGCTTGCCAACTGAGAGAAAACAGTACCTGACCACTCTCCTGCCTTTTCTATTCACATGAACATTCGATTGCAAGCTGTTTTGGACAACTTTCTTTCTCTTCTTGCAAAACACTCGGCAGACCAGTGTGCAGCCTCTAGAACACGATGGGAGATGTTTTCTGTGCTGGCACAGTTTCTCCTTGCCAGACAGAGTGGAAAAGCTTTTTGCTAAGATGTAGACGAGAAGAGAGGCTAAAGACGAAGGTACGGTGCTCTGCAGAGCTAAGCACCGCTCCCGGACCTCTTTCGGCAGAAGGCGCACACCGCAGAGCACTGTGAGCGGCAGAATCGTCTTTGCGCGAAGAAGCAGCTTCTTCGTCTCCGGGAGCCGGAGAGAGCGGCAGCTTCGCAAAGGTGATGAAACAAGCTGTACAACACTGCGATTGTGTGCGCAGCTTGCCAACTGAGAGAAAACAGTACCTGACCACTCTCCTGCCTTTTCTATTCACATGAACATTCGATTGCAAGCTGTTTTGGACAACTTTCTTTCTCTTCTTGCAAAACACTCGGAAGACCTCCGTGCAGCCTCTAGAACACGATGGGAGATGTTTTCTGTGCTGGCACAGTTTCTCCTTGCCAGACAGAGTGGAAAAGCTTTTTGCTAAGATGTAGACGAGAAGAGAGGCTAAAGACGAAGGTACGGTGCTCTGCAGAGCTAAGCACCGCTCCCGGGCGTCTTTCGGCAGAAGGCGCACACCGCAGAGCACTGTGAGCGGCAGAATCGTCTTTGCGCGAAGAAGCAGCTTCTTCGTCTCCGGGAGCCGGAGAGAGCGGCAACTTGGCAAAGGTGATGAAACAAGCTGTACAACACTGCGATTGTGTGCGCAGCTTGCCAACTGAGAGAAAACAGTACCTGACCACTCTCCTGCCTTTTCTATTCACATGAACATTCGATTGCAAGCTGTTTTGGACAACTTTCTTTCTCTTCTTGCAAAACACTCGGCAGACCTCCGTGCAGCCTCTAGAACACGATGGGAGATGTTTTCTGTGCTGGCACAGTTTCTCCTTGCCAGACAGAGTGGAAAAGCTTTTTGCTAAGATGTAGACGAGAAGAGAGGCTAAAGACGAATGTACGGTGCTCTGCAGAGCTAAGCACCGCTCCCGGACCTCTTTCGGCAGAAGACGCACACCGCAGAGCACTGTGAGCGGCAGAATCGTCTTTGCGCGAAGAAGCAGCTTCTTCGTCTCCGGGAGCCGGAGAGAGCGGCAACTTGGCAAAGGTGATGAAACAAGCTGTACAACACTGCGATTGTGTGCGCAGCTTGCCAACTGAGAGAAAACAGTACCTGACCACTCTCCTGCCTTTTCTATTCACATGAACATTCGATTGCAAGCTGTTTTGGACAACTTTCTTTCTCTTCTTGCGAAAGACTCCGCAGACCTCCGTGCAGCTTCTAGAACACGATGGGAGATGTTTTCTGTGCTGGCACAGTTTCTCCTTGCCAGACAGAGTGGAAAAGCTTTTTGCTAAGATGTAGACGAGAAGAGAGGCTAAAGACGAAGGTACGGTGCTCTGCAGAGCTAAGCACAGCTCCCGGGCGTCTTTCGGCAGAAGGCGCACACCGCAGAGCACTGTGAGCGGCAGAATCGTCTTTGCGCGAAGAAGCAGCTTCTTCGTCTCCGGGAGCCGGAGAGAGCGGCAGCTTCGCAAAGATGATGAAACAAGCTGTACAACACTGCGATTGTGTGCGCAGCTTGCCAACTGAGAGAAAACAGTACCTGACCACTCTCCTGCCTTTTCTATACACATGAACATTCGATTGCAAGCTGTTTTGGACAACTTTCTTTCTCTTCTTGCAAAACACTCGGCAGACCTCCGTGCAGCCTCTAGAACACGATGGGAGATGTTTTTTGTGCTGGCACAGTTTCTCCTTGCCAGACAGAGTGGAAAAGCTTTTTGCTAAGATGTAGACGAGAAGAGAGGCTAAAGACGAAGGTACGGTGCTCTGCAGAGCTAAGCACCGCTCCCGGGCCTCTTTCGGCAGAAGGCGCACACCGCAGAGCACTGTGAGCGGAAGAATCGTCTTTGCGCGAAGAAGCAGCTTCTTCGTCTCCGGGAGCCGGAGAGAGCGGCAACTTGGCAAAGGTGATGAAACAAGCTGTACAACACTGCGATTGTGTGCGCAGCTTGCCAACTGAGAGAAAACAGTACCTGACCACTCTCCTGCCATTTCTATTCACTTGAACATTCGATTGCAAGCTGTTTTGGACAACTTTCTTTCTCTTCTTGCAAAACACTCGGTAGACCTCCGTGCAGCCTCTAGAACACGATGGGAGATGTTTTCTGTGCTGGCACAGTTTCTCCTTGCCAGACAGAGTGGAAAAGCTTTTTGCTAAGATGTAGACGAGAAGAGAGGCTAAAGACGAAGGTACGGTGCTCTGCAGAGCTAAGCACCGCTCCCGGACCTCTTTCGGCAGAAGGCGCACACCGCAGAGCACTGTGAGCGGCAGAATCGTCTTTGCGCGAAGAAGCAGCTTCTTCGTCTCCGGGAGCCGGAGAGAGCGGCAGCTTCGCAAAGGTGATGAAACAAGCTGTACAACACTGCGATTGTGTGCGCAGCTTGCCAACTGAGAGAAAACAGTACCTGACCACTCTCCTGCCTTTTCTATTCACATGAATATTCGATTGCAAGCTGTTTTGGACAACTTTCTTTCTCTTCTTGCAAAACACTCGGCAGACCTCCGTGCAGCCTCTAGAACACGATGGGAGATGTTTTCTGTGCTGGCACAGTTTCTCCTTGCCAGACAGAGTGGAAAAGCTTTTTGCTAAGATGTAGACGAGAAGAGAGGCTAAAGACGAAGGTACGGTGCTCTGCAGAGCTAAGCACCGCTCCCGGGCGTCTTTCGGCAGAAGGCGCACACCGCAGAGCACTGTGAGCGGCAGAATCGTCTTTGCGCGAAGAAGCAGCTTCTTCGTCTCCGGGAGCCGGAGAGAGCGGCAACTTGGCAAAGGTGATGAAACAAGCTGTACAACACTGCGATTGTGTGCGCAGCTTGCCAACTGAGAGAAAACAGTACCTGACCACTCTCCTGCCTTTTCTATTCACATGAACATTCGATTGCAAGCTGTTTTGGACAACTTTCTTTCTCTTCTTGCAAAACACTCGGCAGACCTCCGTGCAGCCTCTAGAACACGATGGGAGATGTTTTTTGTGCTGGCACAGTTTCTCCTTGCCAGACAGAGTGGAAAAGCTTTTTGCTAAGATGTAGACGAGAAGAGAGGCTAAAGACGAAGGTACGGTGCTCTGCAGAGCTAAGCACCGCTCCCGGACCTCTTTCGGCAGAAGGCGCACACCGCAGAGCACTGTGAGCGGCAGAATCGTCTTTGCGCGAAGAAGCAGCTTCTTCGTCTCCGGGAGCCGGAGAGAGCGGCAACTTCGCAAAGGTGATGAAACAAGCTGTACAACACTGCGATTGTGTGCGCAGCTTGCCAACTGAGAGAAAACAGTACCTGACCACTCTCCTGCCTTTTCTATTCACATGAACATTCGATTGCAAGCTGTTTTGGACAACTTTCTTTCTCTTCTTGCAAAACACTCGGCAGACCTCCGTGCAGCCTCTAGAACACGATGGGAGATGTTTTCTGTGCTGGCACAGTTTCTCCTTGCCAGACAGAGTGGAAAAGCTTTTTGCTAAGATGTAGACGAGAAGAGAGGCTAAAGACGAAGGTACGGTGCTCTGCAGAGCTAAGCACCGCTCCCGGGCCTCTTTCGGCAGAAGGCGCACACCGCAGAGCACTGTGAGCGGCAGAATCGTCTTTGCGCGAAGAAGCAGCTTCTTCGTCTCCGGGAGCCGGAGAGAGCGGCAACTTCGCAAAGGTGATGAAACAAGCTGTACAACACTGCGATTGTGTGCGCAGCTTGCCAACTGAGAGAAAACAGTACCTGACCACTCTCCTGCCTTTTCTATTCACATGAACATTCGATTGCAAGCTGTTTTGGACAACTTTCTTTCTCTTCTTGCAAAATCCTCGGCAGACCTCCGTGCAGCTTCTAGAACACGATGGGAGATGTTTTCTGTGCTGGCACAGTTTCTCCTTGCCAGACAGAGTGGAAAAGCTTTTTGCTAAGATGTAGACGAGAAGAGAGGCTAAAGACGAAGGTACGGTGCTCTGCAGAGCTAAGCACAGCTCCCGGGCCTCTTTCGGCAGAAGGCGCACACCGCAGAGCACTGTGAGCGGCAGAATCGTCTTTGCGCGAAGAAGCAGCTTCTTCGTCTCCGGGAGCCGGAGAGAGCGGCAACTTGGCAAAGGTGATGAAACAAGCTGTACAACACTGCGATTGTGTGCGCAGCTTGCCAACTGAGAGAAAACAGTACCTGACCACTCTCCTGCCATTTCTATTCACTTGAACATTCGATTGCAAGCTGTTTTGGACAACTTTCTTTCTCTTCTTGCAAAACACTCGGTAGACCTCCGTGCAGCCTCTAGAACACGATGGGAGATGTTTTCTGTGCTGGCACAGTTTCTCCTTGCCAGACAGAGTGGAAAAGCTTTTTGCTAAGATGTAGACGAGAAGAGAGGCTAAAGACGAAGGTACGGTGCTCTGCAGAGCTAAGCACCGCTCCCGGACCTCTTTCGGCAGAAGGCGCACACCGCAGAGCACTGTGAGCGGCAGAATCGTCTTTGCGCGAAGAAGCAGCTTCTTCGTCTCCGGGAGCCGGAGAGAGCGGCAGCTTCGCAAAGGTGATGAAACAAGCTGTACAACACTGCGATTGTGTGCGCAGCTTGCCAACTGAGAGAAAACAGTACCTGACCACTCTCCTGCCTTTTCTATTCACATGAACATTCGATTGCAAGCTGTTTTGGACAACTTTCTTTCTCTTCTTGCAAAACACTCGGCAGACCTCCGTGCAGCCTCTAGAACACGATGGGAGATGTTTTCTGTGCTGGCACAGTTTCTCCTTGCCAGACAGAGTGGAAAAGCTTTTTGCTAAGATGTAGACGAGAAGAGAGGCTAAAGACGAAGGTACGGTGCTCTGCAGAGCTAAGCACCGCTCCCGGGCGTCTTTCGGCAGAAGGCGCACACCGCAGAGCACTGTGAGCGGCAGAATCGTCTTTGCGCGAAGAAGCAGCTTCTTCGTCTCCGGGAGCCGGAGAGAGCGGCAACTTGGCAAAGGTGATGAAACAAGCTGTACAACACTGCGATTGTGTGCGCAGCTTGCCAACTGAGAGAAAACAGTACCTGACCACTCTCCTGCCTTTTCTATTCACATGAACATTCGATTGCAAGCTGTTTTGGACAACTTTCTTTCTCTTCTTGCAAAACACTCGGCAGACCTCCGTGCAGCCTCTAGAACACGATGGGAGATGTTTTTTGTGCTGGCACAGTTTCTCCTTGCCAGACAGAGTGGAAAAGCTTTTTGCTAAGATGTAGACGAGAAGAGAGGCTAAAGACGAAGGTACGGTGCTCTGCAGAGCTAAGCACCGCTCCCGGACCTCTTTCGGCAGAAGGCGCACACCGCAGAGCACTGTGAGCGGCAGAATCGTCTTTGCGCGAAGAAGCAGCTTCTTCGTCTCCGGGAGCCGGAGAGAGCGGCAACTTCGCAAAGGTGATGAAACAAGCTGTACAACACTGCGATTGTGTGCGCAGCTTGCCAACTGAGAGAAAACAGTACCTGACCACTCTCCTGCCTTTTCTATTCACATGAACATTCGATTGCAAGCTGTTTTGGACAACTTTCTTTCTCTTCTTGCAAAACACTCGGCAGACCTCCGTGCAGCCTCTAGAACACGATGGGAGATGTTTTCTGTGCTGGCACAGTTTCTCCTTGCCAGACAGAGTGGAAAAGCTTTTTGCTAAGATGTAGACGAGAAGAGAGGCTAAAGACGAAGGTACGGTGCTCTGCAGAGCTAAGCACCGCTCCCGGGCGTCTTTCGGCAGAAGGCGCACACCGCAGAGCACTGTGAGCGGCAGAATCGTCTTTGCGCGAAGAAGCAGCTTCTTCGTCTCCGGGAGCCGGAGAGAGCGGCAGCTTCGCAAAGGTGATGAAACAAGCTGTACAACACTGCGATTGTGTGCGCAGCTTGCCAACTGAGAGAAAACAGTACCTGACCACTCTCCTGCCTTTTCTATTCACATGAACATTCGATTGCAAGCTGTTTTGGACAACTTTCTTTCTCTTCTTGCAAAACACTCGGAAGACCTCCGTGCAGCCTCTAGAACACGATGGGAGATGTTTTCTGTGCTGGCACAGTTTCTCCTTGCCAGACAGAGTGGAAAAGCTTTTTGCTAAGATGTAGACGAGAAGAGAGGCTAAAGACGAAGGTACGGTGCTCTGCAGAGCTAAGCACCGCTCCCGGGCGTCTTTCGGCAGAAGGCGCACACCGCAGAGCACTGTGAGCGGCAGAATCGTCTTTGCGCGAAGAAGCAGCTTCTTCGTCTCCGGGAGCCGGAGAGAGCGGCAACTTGGCAAAGGTGATGAAACAAGCTGTACAACACTGCGATTGTGTGCGCAGCTTGCCAACTGAGAGAAAACAGTACCTGACCACTCTCCTGCCTTTTCTATTCACATGAACATTCGATTGCAAGCTGTTTTGGACAACTTTCTTTCTCTTCTTGCAAAACACTCGGCAGACCTCCGTGCAGCCTCTAGAACACGATGGGAGATGTTTTCTGTGCTGGCACAGTTTCTCCTTGCCAGACAGAGTGGAAAAGCTTTTTGCTAAGATGTAGACGAGAAGAGAGGCTAAAGACGAAGGTACGGTGCTCTGCAGAGCTAAGCACAGCTCCCGGGCGTCTTTCGGCAGAAGGCGCACACCGCAGAGCACTGTGAGCGGCAGAATCGTCTTTGCGCGAAGAAGCAGCTTCTTCGTCTCCGGGAGCCGGAGAGAGCGGCAACTTCGCAAAGGTGATGAAACAAGCTGTACAACACTGCGATTGTGTGCGCAGCTTGCCAACTGAGAGAAAACAGTACCTGACCACTCTCCTGCCTTTTCTATTCACATGAACATTCGATTGCAAGCTGTTTTGGACAACTTTCTTTCTCTTCTTGCAAAATCCTCGGCAGACCTCCGTGCAGCTTCTAGAACACGATGGGAGATGTTTTCTGTGCTGGCACAGTTTCTCCTTGCCAGACAGAGTGGAAAAGCTTTTTGCTAAGATGTAGACGAGAAGAGAGGCTAAAGACGAAGGTACGGTGCTCTGCAGAGCTAAGCACAGCTCCCGGGCCTCTTTCGGCAGAAGGCGCACACCGCAGAGCACTGTGAGCGGCAGAATCGTCTTTGCGCGAAGAAGCAGCTTCTTCGTCTCCGGGAGCCGGAGAGAGCGGCAACTTCGCAAAGGTGATGAAACAAGCTGTACAACACTGCGATTGTGTGCGCAGCTTGCCAACTGAGAGAAAACAGTACCTGACCACTCTCCTGCCTTTTCTATTCACATGAACATTCGATTGCAAGCTGTTTTGGACAACTTTTTTTCTCTTCTTGCAAAACACTCTGCAGACCTCCGTGCAGCCTCTAGAACACGATGGGAGATTTTTTCTGTGCTGGCAAAGTTTCTCCTTGCCAGACAGAGTGGAAAAGCTTTTTGCTAAGATGTAGACGAGAAGAGAGGCTAAAGAAGCAGGTATGGTGCTCTGCAGAGCAAACCACAGCTCCCGGGCGTCTTTCGGCAGAAGGCGCACACCGCAGAGCACTGTGAGCGGCAGAATCGTCTTTGCGCGAAGAAGCAGCTTCTTTGTCTCCGGGAGCCGGAGAGAGCGGCAGCTTCGCAAAGGTGATGAAACAAGCTGTACAACACTGCGATTGTGTGCGCAGCTTGCCAACTGAGAGAAAACAGTACCTGACCACTCTCCTGCCTTTTCTATACACATGAACATTCGATTGCAAGCTGTTTTGGACAACTTTCTTTCTCTTCTTGCAAAACGCTCGGAAGACCTCCGTGCAGCCTCTAGAACTCGATGGGAGATGTTTTTTGTGCTGGCACAGTTTCTCCTTGCCAGACAGAGTGGAAAAGCTTTTTGCTAAGATGTAGACGAGAAGAGAGGCTAAAGACGAAGGTACGGTGCTCTGCAGAGCTAAGCACCGCTCCCGGACCTCTTTCGGCAGAAGGCGCACACCGCAGAGCACTGTGAGCGGCAGAATCGTCTTTGCGCGAAGAAGCAGCTTCTTCGTCTCCGGGAGCCGGAGAGAGCGGCAGCTTCGCAAAGGTGATGAAACAAGCTGTACAACACTGCGATTGTGTGCGCAGCTTGCCAACTGAGAGAAAACAGTACCTGACCACTCTCCTGCCTTTTCTATTCACATGAACATTCGATTGCAAGCTGTTTTGGACAACTTTCTTTCTCTTCTTGCAAAACACTCGGCAGACCTGCGTGCAGCCTCTAGAACACGATGGGAGATGTTTTCTGTGCTGGCAAAGTTTCTCCTTGCCAGACAGAGTGGAAAAGCTTTTTGCTAAGATGTAGACGAGAAGAGAGGCTAAAGACGAAGGTACGGTGCTCTGCAGAGCTAAGCACCGCTCCCGGACCTCTTTCGGCAGAAGACGCACACCGCAGAGCACTGTGAGCGGCAGAATGGTCTTTGCGCGAAGAAGCAGCTTCTTCGTCTCCGGGAGCCGGAGAGAGCGGCAACTTCGCAAAGGTGATGAAACAAGCTGTACAACACTGCGATTGTGTGCGCAGCTTGCCAACTGAGAGAAAACAGTACCTGACCACTCTCCTGCCTTTTCTATTCACTTGAACATTCGATTGCAAGCTGTTTTGGACAACTTTCTTTCTCTTCTTGCAAAATCCTCGGCAGACCTCCGTGCAGCCTCTAGAACACAATGGGAGATGTTTTTTGTGCTGGCACAGTCTCTCCTTGCCAGACAGAGTGGAAAAGCTTTTTGCTAAGATGTAGACGAGAAGAGAGGCTAAAGACGAAGGTACGGTGCTCTGCAGAGCTAAGCACCGCTCCCGGGCGTCTTTCGGCAGAAGGCGCACACCGCAGAGCACTGTGAGCGGCAGAATCGTCTTTGCGCGAAGAAGCAGCTTCTTCGTCTCCGGGAGCCGGAGAGAGCGGCAACTTCGCAAAGGTGATGAAACAAGCTGTACAACACTGCGATTGTGTGCGCAGCTTGCCAACTGAGAGAAAACAGTACCTGACCACTCTCCTGCCTTTTCTATTCACATGAACATTCGAATGCAAGCTGTTTTGGACAACTTTCTTTCTCTTCTTGCAAAACACTCGGCAGACCTCCGTGCAGCCTCTAGAACACGATGGGAGATGTTTTCTGTGCTGGCACAGTTTCTCCTTGCCAGACAGAGTGGAAAAGCTTTTTGCTAAGATGTAGACGAGAAGAGAGGCTAAAGACGAAGGTACGGTGCTCTGCAGAGCTAAGCACCGCTCCCGGGCGTCTTTCGGCAGAAGGCGCACACCGCAGAGCACTGTGAGCGGCAGAATCGTCTTTGCGCGAAGAAGCAGCTTCTTCGTCTCCGGGAGCCGGAGAGAGCGGCAACTTCGCAAAGGTGATGAAACAAGCTGTACAACACTGCGATTGTGTGCGCAGCTTGCCAACTGAGAGAAAACAGTACCTGACCACTCTCCTGCCTTTTCTATTCACATGAACATTCGATTGCAAGCTGTTTTGGACAACTTTCTTTCTCTTCTTGCAAAACGCTCGGAAGACCTCCGTGCAGCCTCTAGAACACGATGGGAGATGTTTTCTGTGCTGGCAAAGTTTCTCCTTGCCAGACAGAGTGGAAAAGCTTTTTGCTAAGATGTAGACGAGAAGAGAGGCTAAAGACGAAGGTGCGGTGCTCTGCAGAGCTAAGCACCGCTCCCGGACCGCTTTCGGCAGAAGGCGCACACCGCAGAGCACTGTGAGCGGCAGAATCGTCTTTGCGCGAAGAAGCAGCTTCTTCGTCTCCGGGAGCCGGAGAGAGCGGCAACTTGGCAAAGGTGATGAAACAAGCTGTACAACACTGCGATTGTGTGCGCAGCTTGCCAACTGAGAGAAAACAGTACCTGACCACTCTCCTGCCTTTTCTATTCACATGAACATTCGATTGCAAGCTGTTTTGGACAACTTTCTTTCTCTTCTTGCAAAACACTCGGCAGACCTGCGTGCAGCCTCTAGAACACGATGGGAGATGTTTTCTGTGCTGGCACAGTTTCTCCTTGCCAGACAGAGTGGAAAAGCTTTTTGCTAAGATGTAGACGAGAAGAGAGGCTAAAGACGAAGGTACGGTGCTCTGCAGAGCTAAGCACAGCTCCCGGGCGTCTTTCGGTAGAAGGCGCACACCGCAGAGCACTGTGAGCGGCAGAATCGTCTTTGCGCGAAGAAGCAGCTTCTTCGTCTCCGGGAGCCGGAGAGAGCGGCAGCTTCGCAAAGATGATGAAACAAGCTGTACAACACTGCGATTGTGTGCGCAGCTTGCCAACTGAGAGAAAACAGTACCTGACCACTCTCCTGCCTTTTCTATTCACATGAACATTCGATTGCAAGCTGTTTTGGACAACTTTCTTTCTCTTCTTGCGAAAGACTCCGCACACCTCCGTGCAGCTTCTAGAACACGATGGGAGATGTTTTCTGTGCTGGCACAGTTTCTCCTTGCCAGACAGAGTGGAAAAGCTTTTTGCTAAGATGTAGACGAGAAGAGAGGCTAAAGACGAAGGTACGGTGCTCTGCAGAGCTAAGCACAGCTCCCGGGCGTCTTTCGGCAGAAGGCGCACACCGCAGAGCACTGTGAGCGGCAGAATCGTCTTTGCGCGAAGAAGCAGCTTCTTCGTCTCCGGGAGCCGGAGAGAGCGGCAGCTTCGCAAAGATGATGAAACAAGCTGTACAACACTGCGATTGTGTGCGCAGCTTGCCAACTGAGAGAAAACAGTACCTGACCACTCTCCTGCCTTTTCTATTCACATGAACATTCGATTGCAAGCTGTTTTGGACAACTTTCTTTCTCTTCTTGCAAAACACTCGGTAGACCTCCGTGCAGCCTCTAGAACACGATGGGAGATGTTTTCTGTGCTGGCACAGTTTCTCCTTGCCAGACAGAGTGGAAAAGCTTTTTGCTAAGATGTAGACGAGAAGAGAGGCTAAAGACGAAGGTGCGGTGCTCTGCAGAGCTAAGCACCGCTCCCGGACCGCTTTCGGCAGAAGGCGCACACCGCAGAGCACTGTGAGCGG
Organism: Melozone crissalis; assembly: GCF_028551555.1. NCBI lineage: Eukaryota > Metazoa > Chordata > Aves > Passeriformes > Passerellidae > Melozone > Melozone crissalis. The sequence goes on along the minus strand of NW_026535996.1, from coordinate 84,712 downwards.
CAGAATCGTCTTTGCGCGAAGAAGCAGCTTCTTCGTCTCCGGGAGCCGGAGAGAGCGGCAACTTGGCAAAGGTGATGAAACAAGCTGTACAACACTGCGATTGTGTGCGCAGCTTGCCAACTGAGAGAAAACAGTACCTGACCACTCTCCTGCCTTTTCTATTCACATGAACATTCGATTGCAAGCTGTTTTGGACAACTTTCTTTCTCTTCTTGCAAAATCCTCGGCAGACCTCCGTGCAGCTTCTAGAACACGATGGGAGATGTTTTCTGTGCTGGCACAGTTTCTCCTTGCCAGACAGAGTGGAAAAGCTTTTTGCTAAGATGTAGACGAGAAGAGAGGCTAAAGACGAAGGTACGGTGCTCTGCAGAGCTAAGCACAGCTCCCGGGCGTCTTTCGGCAGAAGGCGCACACCGCAGAGCACTGTGAGCGGCAGAATCGTCTTTGCGCGAAGAAGAAGCTTCTTCGTCTCCGGGAGCCGGAGAGACCGGCAGCTTCGCAAAGATGATGAAACAAGCTGTACAACACTGCGATTGTGTGCGCAGCCTGCCAACTGAGAGAAAACAGTACCTGACCACTCTCCTGCCTTTTCTATTCACATGAACATTCGATTGCAAGCTGTTTTGGACAACTTTCTTTCTCTTCTTGCAAAACACTCGGCAGACCTCCGTGCAGCCTCTAGAACACGATGGGAGATGTTTTCTGTGCTGGCACAGTTTCTCCTTGCCAGACAGAGTGGAAAAGCTTTTTGCTAAGATGTAGACGAGAAGAGAGGCTAAAGACGAAGGTACGGTGCTCTGCAGAGCTAAGCACCGCTCCCGGACCGCTTTCGGCAGAAGGCGCACACCGCAGAGCACTGTGAGCGGCAGAATCGTCTTTGCGCGAAGAAGCAGCTTCTTCGTCTCCGGGAGCCGGAGAGAGCGGCAACTTGGCAAAGGTGATGAAACAAGCTGTACAACACTGCGATTGTGTGCGCAGCTTGCCAACTGAGAGAAAACAGTACCTGACCACTCTCCTGCCTTTTCTATTCACATGAACATTCGATTGCAAGCTGTTTTGGAAAACTTTCTTTCTCTTCTTGCAAAATCCTCGGCAGACCTCCGTGCAGCTTCTAGAACACGATGGGAGATGTTTTCTGTGCTGGCACAGTTTCTCCTTGCCAGACAGAGTGGAAAAGCTTTTTGCTAAGATGTAGACGAGAAGAGAGGCTAAAGACGAAGGTACGGCGCTCTGCAGAGCTAAGCACCGCTCCCGGACCTCTTTCGGCAGAAGGCGCACACCGCAGAGCACTGTGAGCGGCAGAATCGTCTTTGCGCGAAGAAGCAGCTTCTTCGTCTCCGGGAGCCGGAGAGAGCGGCAGCTTCGCAAAGATGATGAAACAAGCTGTACAACACTGCGATTGTGTGCGCAGCCTGCCAACTGAGAGAAAACAGTACCTGACCACTCTCCTGCCTTTTCTATTCACATGAACATTCGATTGCAAGCTGTTTTGGACAACTTTCTTTCTCTTCTTGCAAAACACTCGGCAGACCTCCGTGCAGCCTCTAGAACACGATGGGAGATGTTTTCTGTGCTGGCACAGTTTCTCCTTGCCAGACAGAGTGGAAAAGCTTTTTGCTAAGATGTAGACGAGAAGAGAGGCTAAAGACGAAGGTACGGTGCTCTGCAGAGCTAAGCACCGCTCCCGGACCGCTTTCGGCAGAAGGCGCACACCGCAGAGCACTGTGAGCGGCAGAATCGTCTTTGCGCGAAGAAGCAGCTTCTTCGTCTCCGGGAGCCGGAGAGAGCGGCAACTTGGCAAAGGTGATGAAACAAGCTGTACAACAATGCGATTGTGTGCGCAGCTTGCCAACTGAGAGAAAACAGTACCTGACCACTCTCCTGCCTTTTCTATTCACATGAACATTCGATTGCAAGCTGTTTTGGACAACTTTCTTTCTCTTCTTGCGAAAGACTCCGCAGACCTCCGTGCAGCTTCTAGAACACGATGGGAGATGTTTTCTGTGCTGGCACAGTTTCTCCTTGCCAGACAGAGTGGAAAAGCTTTTTGCTAAGATGTAGACGAGAAGAGAGGCTAAAGACGAAGGTACGGTGCTCTGCAGAGCTAAGCACAGCTCCCGGGCGTCTTTCGGCAGAAGGCGCACACCGCAGAGCACTGTGAGCGGCAGAATCGTCTTTGCGCGAAGAAGCAGCTTCTTCGTCTCCGGGAGCCGGAGAGAGCGGCAGCTTCGCAAAGATGATGAAACAAGCTGTACAACACTGCGATTGTGTGCGCAGCTTGCCAACTGAGAGAAAACAGTACCTGACCACTCTCCTGCCTTTTCTATTCACATGAACATTCGATTGCAAGCTGTTTTGGACAACTTTCTTTCTCTTCTTGCGAAAGACTCCGCAGACCTCCGTGCAGCCTCTAGAAGACGATGGGAGATGTTTTTTGTGCTGGCAGAGTTTCTCCTTGCCAGACAGAGTGGAAAAGCTTTTTGCTAAGATGCAGACGAGAAGAGAGGCTAAGGACGTAGGTACGGTGCTCTGCAGAGCTAAGCACCGCTCCCGCACCTCTTTCGGCAGAAGGCGCACACCGCAGAGCACTGTGAGCGGCAGAATCGTCTTTGCGCGAAGAAGCAGCTTCTTCGTCTCCGGGAGCCGGAGAGAGCGGCAACTTCGCAAAGGTGATGAAACAAGCTGTACAACACTGCGATTGTGTGCGCAGCTTGCCAACTGAGAGAAAACAGTACCTGACCACTCTCCTGCCTTTTCTATTCACTTGAACATTCGATTGCAAGCTGTTTTGGACAACTTTCTTTCTCTTCTTGCAAAACACTCGGTAGACCTCCGTGCAGCCTCTAGAACACGATGGGAGATGTTTTTTGTGCTGGCACAGTCTCTCCTTGCCAGACAGAGTGGAAAAGCTTTTTGCTAAGATGTAGACGAGAAGAGAGGCTAAAGACGAAGGTACGGTGCTCTGCAGAGCTAAGCACCGCTCCCGGGCGTCTTTCGGCAGAAGGCGCACACCGCAGAGCACTGTAAGCGGCAGAATCGTCTTTGCGCGAAGAAGCAGCTTCTTCGTCTCCGGGAGCCGGAGAGATCGGCAACTTGGCAAAGGTGATGAAACAAGCTGTACAACACTGCGATTGTGTGCGCAGCTTGCCAAGTGAGAGAAAACAGTACCTGACCACTCTCCTGCCTTTTCTATTCACATGAACATTCGATTGCAAGCTGTTTTGGACAACTTTCTTTCTCTTCTTGCAAAACACTCGGCAGACCTCCGTGCAGCCTCTAGAACACGATGGGAGATGTTTTCTGTGCTGGCACAGTTTCTCCTTGCCAGACAGAGTGGAAAAGCTTTTTGCTAAGATGTAGACGAGAAGAGAGGCTAAAGACGAAGGTACGGTGCTCTGCAGAGCTAAGAACCGCTCCCGGGCGTCTTTCGGCAGAAGGCGCACACCGCAGAGCACTGTGAGCGGCAGAATCGTCTTTGCGCGAAGAAGCAGCTTCTTCGTCTCCGGGAGCCGGAGAGAGCGGCAACTTGGCAAAGGTGATGAAACAAGCTGTACAACACTGCGATTGTGTGCGCAGCTTGCCAACTGAGAGAAAACAGTACCTGACCACTCTCCTGCCTTTTCTATTCACATGAACATTCGATTGCAAGCTGTTTTGGAAAACTTTCTTTCTCTTCTTGCAAAATCCTCGGCAGACCTCCGTGCAGCTTCTAGAACACGATGGGAGATGTTTTCTGTGCTGGCACAGTTTCTCCTTGCCAGACAGAGTGGAAAAGCTTTTTGCTAAGATGTAGACGAGAAGAGAGGCTAAAGACGAAGGTACGGTGCTCTGCAGAGCTAAGCACCGCTCCCGGACCTCTTTCGGCAGAAGGCGCACACCGCAGAGCACTGTGAGCGGCAGAATCGTCTTTGCGCGAAGAAGCAGCTTCTTCGTCTCCGGGAGCCGGAGAGAGCGGCAGCTTCGCAAAGATGATGAAACAAGCTGTACAACACTGCGATTGTGTGCGCAGCCTGCCAACTGAGAGAAAACAGTACCTGACCACTCTCCTGCCTTTTCTATTCACATGAACATTCGATTGCAAGCTGTTTTGGACAACTTTCTTTCTCTTCTTGCAAAACACTCGGCAGACCTCCGTGCAGCCTCTAGAACACGATGGGAGATGTTTTCTGTGCTGGCACAGTTTCTCCTTGCCAGACAGAGTGGAAAAGCTTTTTGCTAAGATGTAGACGAGAAGAGAGGCTAAAGACGAAGGTACGGTGCTCTGCAGAGCTAAGCACCGCTCCCGGACCGCTTTCGGCAGAAGGCGCACACCGCAGAGCACTGTGAGCGGCAGAATCGTCTTTGCGCGAAGAAGCAGCTTCTTCGTCTCCGGGAGCCGGAGAGAGCGGCAACTTGGCAAAGGTGATGAAACAAGCTGTACAACAATGCGATTGTGTGCGCAGCTTGCCAACTGAGAGAAAACAGTACCTGACCACTCTCCTGCCTTTTCTATTCACATGAACATTCGATTGCAAGCTGTTTTGGACAACTTTCTTTCTCTTCTTGCGAAAGACTCCGCAGACCTCCGTGCAGCTTCTAGAACACGATGGGAGATGTTTTCTGTGCTGGCACAGTTTCTCCTTGCCAGACAGAGTGGAAAAGCTTTTTGCTAAGATGTAGACGAGAAGAGAGGCTAAAGACGAAGGTACGGTGCTCTGCAGAGCTAAGCACAGCTCCCGGGCGTCTTTCGGCAGAAGGCGCACACCGCAGAGCACTGTGAGCGGCAGAATCGTCTTTGCGCGAAGAAGCAGCTTCTTCGTCTCCGGGAGCCGGAGAGAGCGGCAGCTTCGCAAAGATGATGAAACAAGCTGTACAACACTGCGATTGTGTGCGCAGCTTGCCAACTGAGAGAAAACAGTACCTGACCACTCTCCTGCCTTTTCTATTCACATGAACATTCGATTGCAAGCTGTTTTGGACAACTTTCTTTCTCTTCTTGCGAAAGACTCCGCAGACCTCCGTGCAGCCTCTAGAAGACGATGGGAGATGTTTTTTGTGCTGGCAGAGTTTCTCCTTGCCAGACAGAGTGGAAAAGCTTTTTGCTAAGATGCAGACGAGAAGAGAGGCTAAGGACGTAGGTACGGTGCTCTGCAGAGCTAAGCACCGCTCCCGCACCTCTTTCGGCAGAAGGCGCACACCGCAGAGCACTGTGAGCGGCAGAATCGTCTTTGCGCGAAGAAGCAGCTTCTTCGTCTCCGGGAGCCGGAGAGAGCGGCAACTTCGCAAAGGTGATGAAACAAGCTGTACAACACTGCGATTGTGTGCGCAGCTTGCCAACTGAGAGAAAACAGTACCTGACCACTCTCCTGCCTTTTCTATTCACTTGAACATTCGATTGCAAGCTGTTTTGGACAACTTTCTTTCTCTTCTTGCAAAACACTCGGTAGACCTCCGTGCAGCCTCTAGAACACGATGGGAGATGTTTTTTGTGCTGGCACAGTCTCTCCTTGCCAGACAGAGTGGAAAAGCTTTTTGCTAAGATGTAGACGAGAAGAGAGGCTAAAGACGAAGGTACGGTGCTCTGCAGAGCTAAGCACCGCTCCCGGGCGTCTTTCGGCAGAAGGCGCACACCGCAGAGCACTGTAAGCGGCAGAATCGTCTTTGCGCGAAGAAGCAGCTTCTTCGTCTCCGGGAGCCGGAGAGATCGGCAACTTGGCAAAGGTGATGAAACAAGCTGTACAACACTGCGATTGTGTGCGCAGCTTGCCAAGTGAGAGAAAACAGTACCTGACCACTCTCCTGCCTTTTCTATTCACATGAACATTCGATTGCAAGCTGTTTTGGACAACTTTCTTTCTCTTCTTGCAAAACACTCGGCAGACCTCCGTGCAGCCTCTAGAACACGATGGGAGATGTTTTCTGTGCTGGCACAGTTTCTCCTTGCCAGACAGAGTGGAAAAGCTTTTTGCTAAGATGTAGACGAGAAGAGAGGCTAAAGACGAAGGTACGGTGCTCTGCAGAGCTAAGAACCGCTCCCGGACCTCTTTCGGCAGAAGGCGCACACCGCAGAGCACTGTGAGCGGCAGAATCGTCTTTGCGCGAAGAAGCAGCTTCTTCGTCTCCGGGAGCCGGAGAGAGCGGCAACTTCGCAAAGGTGATGAAACAAGCTGTACAACACTGCGATTGTGTGCGCAGCTTGCCAACTGAGAGAAAACAGTACCTGACCACTCTCCTGCCTTTTCTATTCACATGAACATTCGATTGCAAGCTGTTTTGGACAACTTTCTTTCTCTTCTTGCAAAATCCTCGGCAGACCTCCGTGCAGCTTCTAGAACACGATGGGAGATGTTTTCTGTGCTGGCACAGTTTCTCCTTGCCAGACAGAGTGGAAAAGCTTTTTGCTAAGATGTAGACGAGAAGAGAGGCTAAAGACGAAAGTACGGTGCTCTGCAGAGCTAAGCACAGCTCCCGGGCCTCTTTCGGCAGAAGGCGCACACCGCAGAGCACTGTGAGCGGCAGAATCGTCTTTGCGCGAAGAAGCAGCTTCTTCGTCTCCGGGAGCCGGAGAGAGCGGCAGCTTCGCAAGGTGATGAAACAAGCTGTACAACACTGCGATTGTGTGCGCAGCTTGCCAACTGAGAGAAAACAGTACCTGACCACTCTCCTGGGTTTTCTATTCACATGAACATTCGATTGCAAGCTGTTTTGGACAACTTTCTTTCTCTTCTTGCAAAACACTAGGCAGACCTCCGTGCAGCCTCTAGAACACGATGGGAGATGTTTTCTGTGCTGGCACCGTTTCTCCTTGCCAGACAGAGTGGAAAAGCTTTTTGCTAAGATGTAGACGAGAAGAGAGGCTAAAGATGAAGGTACGGTGCTCTGCAGAGCTAAGCACCGCTCCCGGGCGTCTTTCGGCAGAAGGCGCACACCGCAGAGCACTGTGAGCGGCAGAATCGTCTTTGCGCGAAGAAGCAGCTTCTTCGTCTCCGGGAGCCGGAGAGAGCGGCAACTTGGCAAAGGTGATGAAACAAGCTGTACAACACTGCGATTGTGTGCGCAGCTTGCCAACTGAGAGAAAACAGTACCTGACCACTCTCCTGCCTTTTCTATTCACATGAACATTCGTTTGGAAGCTGCTTTGGACAACTTTCTTTCTCTTCTAGCGAAAGACTCCGCAGACCTCCGTGCAGCCTCTAGAACACGATGGGAGATGTTTTCTGTGCTGGCACAGTTTCTCCTTGCCAGACAGAGTGGAAAAGCTTTTTGCTAAGATGTAGACGAGAAGAGAGGCTAAAGACGAAGGTACGGTGCTCTGCAGAGCTAAGCACCGCTCCCGGGCGTCTTTCGGCAGAAGGCGCACACCGCAGAGCACTGTGAGCGGCAGAATCGTCTTTGCGCGAAGAAGCAGCTTCTTCGTCTCCGGGAGCCGGAGAGAGCGGCAACTTGGCAAAGGTGATGAAACAAGCTGTACAACACTGCGATTGTGTGCGCAGCTTGCCAACTGAGAGAAAACAGTACCTGACCACTCTCCTGCCTTTTCTATTCACATGAACATTGGATTGGAAGCTGTTTTGGACAACTTTCTTTCTCTTCTTGCAAAACACTCGGCAGACCTCCGTGCAGCCTCTAGAACACGATGGGAGATGTTTTCTGTGCTGGCACAGTTTCTCCTTGCCAGACAGAGTGGAAAAGCTTTTTGCTAAGATGTAGACGAGAAGAGAGGCTAAAGACGAAGGTACGGTGCTCTGCAGAGCTAAGCACCGCTCCCGGACCTCTTTCGGCAGAAGGCGCACACCGCAGAGCACTGTGAGCGGCAGAATCGTCTTTGCGCGAAGAAGCAGCTTCTTCGTCTCCGGGAGCCGGAGAGAGCGGCAACTTCGCAAAGGTGATGAAACAAGCTGTACAACACTGCGATTGTGTGCGCAGCTTGCCAACTGAGAGAAAACAGTACCTGACCACTCTCCTGCCTTTTCTATTCACATGAACATTCGATTGCAAGCTGTTTTGGACAACTTTCTTTCTCTTCTTGCAAAACACTCTGCAGACCTCCGTGCAGCCTCTAGAACACGATGGGAGATGTTTTCTGTGCTGGCAAAGTTTCTCCTTGCCAGACAGAGTGGAAAAGCTTTTTGCTAAGATGTAGACGAGAAGAGAGGCTAAAGAAGCAGGTATGGTGCTCTGCAGAGCAAACCACAGCTCCCGGGCGTCTTTCGGCAGAAGGCGCACACCGCAGAGCACTGTGAGCGGCAGAATCGTCTTTGCGCGAAGAAGCAGCTTCTTTGTCTCCGGGAGCCGGAGAGAGCGGCAACTTCGCAAAGGTGATGAAACAAGCTGTACAACACTGCGATTGTGTGCGCAGCCTGCCAACTGAGAGAAAACAGTACCTGACCACTCTCCTGCCTTTTCTATACACATGAACATTAGATTGCAAGCTGTTTTGGACAACTTTCTTTCTCTTCTTGCAAAACACTCGGCAGACCTCCGTGCAGCCTCTAGAACACGATGGGAGATGTTTTTTGTGCTGGCACAGTTTCTCCCTGCCAGACAGAGTGGAAAAGCTTTTTGCTAAGATGTAGACGAGAAGAGAGGCTAAAGACGAAGGTACGGTGCTCTGCAGAGCTAAGCACCGCTCTTGGGCTTCTTTCGGCAGAAGGCGCACACCGCAGAGCACTGTGAGCGGCAGAATCGTCTTTGCGCGAAGAAGCAGCTTCTTCGTCTCCGGGAGCCGGAGAGAGCGGCAGCTTCGCAAAGGTGATGAAACAAGCTGTACAACACTGCGATTGTGTGCGCAGCTTGCCAAGTGAGAGAAAACAGTACCTGACCACTCTCCTGCCTTTTCTATTCACATGAACATTCGATTGCAAGCTGTTTTGGACAACTTTCTTTCTCTTCTTGCGAAACACTCTGCAGACCTCCGTGCAGCCTCTAGAACACGATGGGAGATGTTTTCTGTGCTGGCACAGTTTCTCCTTGCCAGACAGAGTGGAAAAGCTTTTTGCTAAGATGTAGACGAGAAGAGAGGCTAAAGACGAAGGTACGGTGCTCTGCAGAGCTAAGCACAGCTCCCGGGCGTCTTTCGGCAGAAGGCGCACACCGCAGAGCACTGTGAGCGGCAGAATCGTCTTTGCGCGAAGAAGCAGCTTCTTCGTCTCCGGGAGCCGGAGAGAGCGGCAGCTTCGCAAAGATGATGAAACAAGCTGTACAACACTGCGATTGTGTGCGCAGCTTGCCAACTGAGAGAAAACAGTACCTGACCACTCTCCTGCCTTTTCTATACACATGAACATTCGATTGCAAGCTGTTTTGGACAACTTTCTTTCTCTTCTTGCAAAACACTCGGCAGACCTCCGTGCAGCCTCTAGAACACGATGGGAGATGTTTTTTGTGCTGGCACAGTTTCTCCTTGCCAGACAGAGTGGAAAAGCTTTTTGCTAAGATGTAGACGAGAAGAGAGGCTAAAGACGAAGGTACGGTGCTCTGCAGAGCTAAGCACCGCTCCCGGACCTCTTTCGGCAGAAGGCGCACACCGCAGAGCACTGTGAGCGGCAGAATCGTCTTTGCGCGAAGAAGCAGCTTCTTCGTCTCCGGGAGCCGGAGAGAGCGGCAGCTTCGCAAAGGTGATGAAACAAGCTGTACAACACTGCGATTGTGTGCGCAGCTTGCCAACTGAGAGAAAACAGTACCTGACCACTCTCCTGCCATTTCTATTCACTTGAACATTCGATTGCAAGCTGTTTTGGACAACTTTCTTTCTCTTCTTGCAAAACACTCGGTAGACCTCCGTGCAGCCTCTAGAACACGATGGGAGATGTTTTTTGTGCTGGCACAGTTTCTCCTTGCCAGACAGAGTGGAAAAGCTTTTTGCTAAGATGTAGACGAGAAGAGAGGCTAAAGACGAAGGTACGGTGCTCTGCAGAGCTAAGCACCGCTCCCGGACCTCTTTCGGCAGAAGGCGCACACCGCAGAGCACTGTGAGCGGCAGAATCGTCTTTGCGCGAAGAAGCAGCTTCTTCGTCTCCGGGAGCCGGAGAGAGCGGCAGCTTCGCAAAGGTGATGAAACAAGCTGTACAACACTGCGATTGTGTGCGCAGCTTGCCAACTGAGAGAAAACAGTACCTGACCACTCTCCTGCCTTTTCTATTCACATGAACATTCGATTGCAAGCTGTTTTGGACAACTTTCTTTCTCTTCTTGCAAAACACTCGGCAGACCAGTGTGCAGCCTCTAGAACACGATGGGAGATGTTTTCTGTGCTGGCACAGTTTCTCCTTGCCAGACAGAGTGGAAAAGCTTTTTGCTAAGATGTAGACGAGAAGAGAGGCTAAAGATGAAGGTACGGTGCTCTGCAGAGCTAAGCACCGCTCCCGGGCGTCTTTCGGCAGAAGGCGCACACCGCAGAGCACTGTGAGCGGCAGAATCGTCTTTGCGCGAAGAAGCAGCTTCTTCGTCTCCGGGAGCCGGAGAGAGCGGCAACTTCGCAAAGGTGATGAAACAAGCTGTACAACACTGCGATTGTGTGCGCAGCTTGCCAACTGAGAGAAAACAGTACCTGACCACTCTCCTGCCTTTTCTATTCACATGAACATTCGATTGCAAGCTGTTTTGGACAACTTTCTTTCTCTTCTTGCAAAACGCTCGGAAGACTTCCGTGCAGCCTCTAGAACACGATGGGAGATGTTTTCTGTGCTGGCACAGTTTCTCCTTGCCAGACAGAGTGGAAAAGCTTTTTGCTAAGATGTAGACGAGAAGAGAGGCTAAAGACGAAGGTACGGTGCTCTGCAGAGCTAAGCACCGCTCCCGGGCGTCTTTCGGCAGAAGGCGCACACCGCAGAGCACTGTGAGCGGCAGAATCGTCTTTGCGCGAAGAAGCAGCTTCTTCGTCTCCGGGAGCCGGAGAGAGCGGAAACTTGGCAAAGGTGATGAAACAAGCTGTACAACACTGCGATTGTGTGCGCAGCTTGCCAACTGAGAGAAAACAGTACCTGACCACTCTCCTGCCTTTTCTATTCACATGAACATTCGATTGCAAGCTGTTTTGGACAACTTTCTTTCTCTTCTTGCAAAACACTCGGCAGACCTCCGTGCAGCCTCTAGAACACGATGGGAGATGTTTTCTGTGCTGGCACAGTTTCTCCTTGCCAGACAGAGTGGAAAAGCTTTTTGCTAAGATGTAGACGAGAAGAGAGGCTAAAGACGAAGGTACGGTGCTCTGCAGAGCTAAGCACCGCTCCCGGACCGCTTTCGGCAGAAGGCGCACACCGCAGAGCACTGTGAGCGGCAGAATCGTCTTTGCGCGAAGAAGCAGCTTCTTCGTCTCCGGGAGCCGGAGAGAGCGGCAACTTGGCAAAGGTGATGAAACAAGCTGTACAACAATGCGATTGTGTGCGCAGCTTGCCAACTGAGAGAAAACAGTACCTGACCACTCTCCTGCCTTTTCTATTCACATGAACATTCGATTGCAAGCTGTTTTGGACAACTTTCTTTCTCTTCCTGCGAAAGACTCCGCACACCTCCGTGCAGCTTCTAGAACACGATGGGAGATGTTTTCTGTGCTGGCACAGTTTCTCCTTGCCAGACAGAGTGGAAAAGCTTTTTGCTAAGATGTAGACGAGAAGAGAGGCTAAAGACGAAGGTACGGTGCTCTGCAGAGCTAAGCACAGCTCCCGGGCGTCTTTCGGCAGAAGGCGCACACCGCAGAGCACTGTGAGCGGCAGAATCGTCTTTGCGCGAAGAAGCAGCTTCTTCGTCTCCGGGAGCCGGAGAGAGCGGCAGCTTCGCAAAGATGATGAAACAAGCTGTACAACACTGCGATTGTGTGCGCAGCTTGCCAACTGAGAGAAAACAGTACCTGACCACTCTCCTGCCTTTTCTATTCACATGAACATTCGATTGCAAGCTGTTTTGGACAACTTTCTTTCTCTTCTTGCAAAACACTCGGCAGATCTCCGTGCAGCCTCTAGAACACGATGGGAGATGTTTTCTGTGCTGGCACAGTTTCTCCTTGCCAGACAGAGTGGAAAAGCTTTTTGCTAAGATGTAGACGAGAAGAGAGGCTAAAGACGAAGGTGCGGTGCTCTGCAGAGCTAAGCACCGCTCCCGGACCGCTTTCGGCAGAAGGCGCACACCGCAGAGCACTGTGAGCGGCAGAATCGTCTTTGCGCGAAGAAGCAGCTTCTTCGTCTCCGGGAGCCGGAGAGAGCGGCAACTTCGCAAAGGTGATGAAACAAGCTGTACAACACTGCGATTGTGTGCGCAGCTTGCCAACTGAGAGAAAACAGTACCTGACCACTCTCCTGCCTTTTCTATTCACATGAACATTCGATTGGAAGCTGTTTTGGACAACTTTCTTTCTCTTCTTGCAAAATCCTCGGCAGACCTCCGTGCAGCTTCTAGAACACGATGGGAGATGTTTTCTGTGCTGGCACAGTTTCTCCTTGCCAGACAGAGTGGAAAAGCTTTTTGCTAAGATGTAGACGAGAAGAGAGGCTAAAGACGAAGGTACGGTGCTCTGCAGAGCTAAGCACAGCTCCCGGACGTCTTTCGGCAGAAGGCGCACACCGCAGAGCACTGTGAGCGGCAGAATCGTCTTTGCGCGAAGAAGCAGCTTCTTCGTCTCCGGGAGCCGGAGAGAGCGGCAACTTCGCAAAGGTGATGAAACAAGCTGTACAACACTGCGATTGTGTGCGCAGCTTGCCAAGTGAGAGAAAACAGTACCTGACCACTCTCCTGCCTTTTCTATTCACATGAACATTCGATTGCAAGCTGTTTTGGGCAACTTTCTTTCTCTTCTTGCGAAAGACTCCGCAGACCTCCGTGCAGCCTCTAGAACACGATGGGAAATGTTTTTTATGCTGGCAGAGTTTCTCCTTGCCAGACAGAGTGGAAAAGCTTTTTGCTAAGATGCAGACGAGAAGAGAGGCTAAGGACGTAGGTACGGTGCTCTGCAGAGCTAAGCACCGCTCCCGGACCTCTTTCCGCAGAAGGCGCACACCGCAGAGCACTGTGAGCGGCAGAATCGTCTTTGCGCGAAGAAGCAGCTTCTTCGTCTCCGGGAGCCGGAGAGAGCGGCAACTTGGCAAAGGTGATGAAACAAGCTGTACAACACTGCGATTGTGTGCGCAGCTTGCCAACTGAGAGAAAACAGTACCTGACCACTCTCCTGCCTTTTCTATTCACTTGAACATTCGATTGCAAGCTGTTTTGGACAACTTTCTTTCTCTTCTTGCAAAACACTCGGTAGACCTCCGTGCAGCCTCTAGAACACGATGGGAGATGTTTTTTGTGCTGGCACAGTCTCTCCTTGCCAGACAGAGTGGAAAAGCTTTTTGCTAAGATGTAGACGAGAAGAGAGGCTAAAGACGAAGGTACGGTGCTCTGCAGAGCTAAGCACAGCTCCCGGGCCTCTTTCGGCAGAAGGCGCACACCGCAGAGCACTGTGAGCGGCAGAATCGTCTTTGCGCGAAGAAGCAGCTTCTTCGTCTCCGGGAGCCGGAGAGAGCGGCAGCTTCGCAAGGTGATGAAACAAGCTGTACAACACTGCGATTGTGTGCGCAGCTTGCCAACTGAGAGAAAACAGTACCTGACCACTCTCCTGGCTTTTCTATTCACATGAACATTCGATTGCAAGCTGTTTTGGACAACTTTCTTTCTCTTCTTGCAAAACACTCGGCAGACCTCCGTGCAGCCTCTAGAACACGATGGGAGATGTTTTCTGTGCTGGCACAGTTTCTCCTTGCCAGACAGAGTGGAAAAGCATTTTGCTAAGATGTAGACGAGAAGAGAGGCTAAAAACGAAGGTACGGTGCTCTGCAGAGCTAAGAACCGCTCCCGGGCGTCTTTCGGCAGAAGGCGCACACCGCAGAGCACTGTGAGCGGCAGAATCGTCTTTGCGCGAAGAAGCAGCTTCTTCGTCTCCGGGAGCCGGAGAGAGCGGCAACTTCGCAAAGGTGATGAAACAAGCTGTACAACACTGCGATTGTGTGCGCAGCTTGCCAACTGAGAGAAAACAGTACCTGACCACTCTCCTGCCTTTTCTATTCACATGAACATTCGATTGCAAGCTGTTTTGGACAACTTTCTTTCTCTTCTTGCAAAATCCTCGGCAGACCTCCGTGCAGCTTCTAGAACACGATGGGAGATGTTTTCTGTGCTGGCACAGTTTCTCCTTGCCAGACAGAGTGGAAAAGCTTTTTGCTAAGATGTAGACGAGAAGAGAGGCTAAAGACGAAGGTACGGTGCTCTGCAGAGCTAAGCACAGCTCCCGGGCCTCTTTCGGCAGAAGGCGCACACCGCAGAGCACTGTGAGCGGCAGAATCGTCTTTGCGCGAAGAAGCAGCTTCTTCGTCTCCGGGAGCCGGAGAGAGCGGCAGCTTCGCAAGGTGATGAAACAAGCTGTACAACACTGCGATTGTGTGCGCAGCTTGCCAACTGAGAGAAAACAGTACCTGACCACTCTCCTGCCTTTTCTATTCACATGAACATTCGTTTGGAAGCTGCTTTGGACAACTTTCTTTCTCTTCTAGCGAAAGACTCCGCAGACCTCCGTGCAGCCTCTAGAACACGATGGGAGATGTTTTCTGTGCTGGCACAGTTTCTCCTTGCCAGACAGAGTGGAAAAGCTTTTTGCTAAGATGTAGACGAGAAGAGAGGCTAAAGACGAAGGTACGGTGCTCTGCAGAGCTAAGCACCGCTCCCGGACCGCTTTCGGCAGAAGGCGCACACCGCAGAGCACTGTGAGCGGCAGAATCGTCTTTGCGCGAAGAAGCAGCTTCTTCGTCTCCGGGAGCCGGAGAGAGCGGCAACTTGGCAAAGGTGATGAAACAAGCTGTACAACACTGCGATTGTGTGCGCAGCTTGCCAACTGAGAGAAAACAGTACCTGACCACTCTCCTGCCTTTTCTATTCACATGAACATTCGATTGCAAGCTGTTTTGGACAACTTTCTTTCTCTTCTTGCAAAACACTCGGCAGACCTCCGTGCAGCCTCTAGAACACGATGGGAGATGTTTTCTGTGCTGGCACAGTTTCTCCTTGCCAGACAGAGTGGAAAAGCTTTTTGCTAAGATGTAGACGAGAAGAGAGGCTAAAGACGAAGGTACGGTGCTCTGCAGAGCTAAGCACCGCTCCCGGACCTCTTTCGGCAGAAGGCGCACACCGCAGAGCACTGTGAGCGGCAGAATCGTCTTTGCGCGAAGAAGCAGCTTCTTCGTCTCCGGGAGCCGGAGAGAGCGGCAACTTCGCAAAGGTGATGAAACAAGCTGTACAACACTGCGATTGTGTGCGCAGCTTGCCAACTGAGAGAAAACAGTACCTGACCACTCTCCTGCCTTTTCTATTCACATGAACATTCGATTGCAAGCTGTTTTGGACAACTTTCTTTCTCTTCTTGCAAAACACTCTGCAGACCTCCGTGCAGCCTCTAGAACACGATGGGAGATGTTTTCTGTGCTGGCAAAGTTTCTCCTTGCCAGACAGAGTGGAAAAGCTTTTTGCTAAGATGTAGACGAGAAGAGAGGCTAAAGAAGCAGGTATGGTGCTCTGCAGAGCAAACCACAGCTCCCGGGCGTCTTTCGGCAGAAGGCGCACACCGCAGAGCACTGTGAGCGGCAGAATCGTCTTTGCGCGAAGAAGCAGCTTCTTTGTCTCCGGGAGCCGGAGAGAGCGGCAGCTTCGCAAAGGTGATGAAACAAGCTGTACAACACTGCGATTGTGTGCGCAGCTTGCCAACTGAGAGAAAACAGTACCTGACCACTCTCCTGCCTTTTCTATACACATGAACATTCGATTGCAAGCTGTTTTGGACAACTTTCTTTCTCTTCTTGCAAAACACTCGGTAGACCTCCGTGCAGCCTCTAGAACACGATGGGAGATGTTTTCTGTGCTGGCACAGTTTCTCCCTGCCAGACAGAGTGGAAAAGCTTTTTGCTAAGATGTAGACGAGAAGAGAGGCTAAAGACGAAGGTACGGTGCTCTGCAGAGCTAAGCACCGCTCCTGGACCTCTTTCGGCAGAAGGCGCACACCGCAGAGCACTGTGAGCGGCAGAATCGTCTTTGCGCGAAGAAGCAGCTTCTTCGTCTCCGGGAGCCGGAGAGAGCGGCAGCTTCGCAAAGGTGATGAAACAAGCTGTACAACACTGCGATTGTGTGCGCAGCTTGCCAACTGAGAGAAAACAGTACCTGACCACTCTCCTGCCTTTTCTATTCACATGAACATTCGATTGCAAGCTGTTTTGGACAACTTTCTTTCTCTTCTTGCAAAACACTCTGCAGACCTCCGTGCAGCCTCTAGAACACGATGGGAGATGTTTTCTGTGCTGGCACAGTTTCTCCTTGCCAGACAGAGTGGAAAAGCTTTTTGCTAAGATGTAGACGAGAAGAGAGGCTAAAGACGAAGGTACGGTGCTCTGCAGAGCTAAGAACCGCTCCCGGGCGTCTTTCGGCAGAAGGCGCACACCGCAGAGCACTGTGAGCGGCAGAATCGTCTTTGCGCGAAGAAGCAGCTTCTTCGTCTCCGGGAGCCGGAGAGAGCGGCAGCTTCGCAAAGGTGATGAAACAAGCTGTACAACACTGCGATTGTGTGCGCAGCTTGCCAACTGAGAGAAAACAGTACCTGACCACTCTCCTGCCTTTTCTATTCACATGAACATTCGATTGCAAGCTGTTTTGGACAACTTTCTTTCTCTTCTTGCAAAACACTCGGCAGACCAGTGTGCAGCCTCTAGAACACGATGGGAGATGTTTTCTGTGCTGGCACAGTTTCTCCTTGCCAGACAGAGTGGAAAAGCTTTTTGCTAAGATGTAGACGAGAAGAGAGGCTAAAGACGAAGGTACGGTGCTCTGCAGAGCTAAGCACCGCTCCCGGACCTCTTTCGGCAGAAGGCGCACACCGCAGAGCACTGTGAGCGGCAGAATCGTCTTTGCGCGAAGAAGCAGCTTCTTCGTCTCCGGGAGCCGGAGAGAGCGGCAGCTTCGCAAAGGTGATGAAACAAGCTGTACAACACTGCGATTGTGTGCGCAGCTTGCCAACTGAGAGAAAACAGTACCTGACCACTCTCCTGCCTTTTCTATTCACATGAACATTCGATTGCAAGCTGTTTTGGACAACTTTCTTTCTCTTCTTGCAAAACACTCGGAAGACCTCCGTGCAGCCTCTAGAACACGATGGGAGATGTTTTCTGTGCTGGCACAGTTTCTCCTTGCCAGACAGAGTGGAAAAGCTTTTTGCTAAGATGTAGACGAGAAGAGAGGCTAAAGACGAAGGTACGGTGCTCTGCAGAGCTAAGCGCCGCTCCCGGGCGTCTTTCGGCAGAAGGCGCACACCGCAGAGCACTGTGAGCGGCAGAATCGTCTTTGCGCGAAGAAGCAGCTTCTTCGTCTCCGGGAGCCGGAGAGAGCGGCAACTTGGCAAAGGTGATGAAACAAGCTGTACAACACTGCGATTGTGTGCGCAGCTTGCCAACTGAGAGAAAACAGTACCTGACCACTCTCCTGCCTTTTCTATTCACATGAACATTCGATTGCAAGCTGTTTTGGACAACTTTCTTTCTCTTCTTGCAAAACACTCGGCAGACCTCCGTGCAGCCTCTAGAACACGATGGGAGATGTTTTCTGTGCTGGCACAGTTTCTCCTTGCCAGACAGAGTGGAAAAGCTTTTTGCTAAGATGTAGACGAGAAGAGAGGCTAAAGAAGCAGGTATGGTGCTCTGCAGAGCAAACCACAGCTCCCGGGCGTCTTTCGGCAGAAGGCGCACACCGCAGAGCACTGTGAGCGGCAGAATCGTCTTTGCGCGAAGAAGCAGCTTCTTTGTCTCCGGGAGCCGGAGAGAGCGGCAGCTTCGCAAAGGTGATGAAACAAGCTGTACAACACTGCGATTGTGTGCGCAGCTTGCCAACTGAGAGAAAACAGTACCTGACCACTCTCCTGCCTTTTCTATACACATGAACATTCGATTGCAAGCTGTTTTGGACAACTTTCTTTCTCTTCTTGCAAAACACTCGGTAGACCTCCGTGCAGCCTCTAGAACACGATGGGAGATGTTTTCTGTGCTGGCACAGTTTCTCCCTGCCAGACAGAGTGGAAAAGCTTTTTGCTAAGATGTAGACGAGAAGAGAGGCTAAAGACGAAGGTACGGTGCTCTGCAGAGCTAAGCACCGCTCCCGGACCTCTTTCGGCAGAAGGCGCACACCGCAGAGCACTGTGAGCGGCAGAATCGTCTTTGCGCGAAGAAGCAGCTTCTTCGTCTCCGGGAGCCGGAGAGAGCGGCAGCTTCGCAAAGGTGATGAAACAAGCTGTACAACACTGCGATTGTGTGCGCAGCTTGCCAACTGAGAGAAAACAGTACCTGACCACTCTCCTGCCTTTTCTATTCACATGAACATTCGATTGCAAGCTGTTTTGGACAACTTTCTTTCTCTTCTTGCAAAACACTCTGCAGACCTCCGTGCAGCCTCTAGAACACGATGGGAGATGTTTTCTGTGCTGGCACAGTTTCTCCTTGCCAGACAGAGTGGAAAAGCTTTTTGCTAAGATGTAGACGAGAAGAGAGGCTAAAGACGAAGGTACGGTGCTCTGCAGAGCTAAGCACCGCTCCCGGACCTCTTTCGGCAGAAGGCGCACACCGCAGAGCACTGTGAGCGGCAGAATCGTCTTTGCGCGAAGAAGCAGCTTCTTCGTCTCCGGGAGCCGGAGAGAGCGGCAGCTTCGCAAAGGTGATGAAACAAGCTGTACAACACTGCGATTGTGTGCGCAGCTTGCCAACTGAGAGAAAACAGTACCTGACCACTCTCCTGCCTTTTCTATTCACATGAACATTCGATTGCAAGCTGTTTTGGACAACTTTCTTTCTCTTCTTGCAAAACACTCGGCAGACCAGTGTGCAGCCTCTAGAACACGATGGGAGATGTTTTCTGTGCTGGCACAGTTTCTCCTTGCCAGACAGAGTGGAAAAGCTTTTTGCTAAGATGTAGACGAGAAGAGAGGCTAAAGACGAAGGTACGGTGCTCTGCAGAGCTAAGCACCGCTCCCGGACCTCTTTCGGCAGAAGGCGCACACCGCAGAGCACTGTGAGCGGCAGAATCGTCTTTGCGCGAAGAAGCAGCTTCTTCGTCTCCGGGAGCCGGAGAGAGCGGCAGCTTCGCAAAGGTGATGAAACAAGCTGTACAACACTGCGATTGTGTGCGCAGCTTGCCAACTGAGAGAAAACAGTACCTGACCACTCTCCTGCCTTTTCTATTCACATGAACATTCGATTGCAAGCTGTTTTGGACAACTTTCTTTCTCTTCTTGCAAAACACTCGGAAGACCTCCGTGCAGCCTCTAGAACACGATGGGAGATGTTTTCTGTGCTGGCACAGTTTCTCCTTGCCAGACAGAGTGGAAAAGCTTTTTGCTAAGATGTAGACGAGAAGAGAGGCTAAAGACGAAGGTACGGTGCTCTGCAGAGCTAAGCACCGCTCCCGGGCGTCTTTCGGCAGAAGGCGCACACCGCAGAGCACTGTGAGCGGCAGAATCGTCTTTGCGCGAAGAAGCAGCTTCTTCGTCTCCGGGAGCCGGAGAGAGCGGCAACTTGGCAAAGGTGATGAAACAAGCTGTACAACACTGCGATTGTGTGCGCAGCTTGCCAACTGAGAGAAAACAGTACCTGACCACTCTCCTGCCTTTTCTATTCACATGAACATTCGATTGCAAGCTGTTTTGGACAACTTTCTTTCTCTTCTTGCAAAACACTCGGCAGACCTCCGTGCAGCCTCTAGAACACGATGGGAGATGTTTTCTGTGCTGGCACAGTTTCTCCTTGCCAGACAGAGTGGAAAAGCTTTTTGCTAAGATGTAGACGAGAAGAGAGGCTAAAGACGAATGTACGGTGCTCTGCAGAGCTAAGCACCGCTCCCGGACCTCTTTCGGCAGAAGACGCACACCGCAGAGCACTGTGAGCGGCAGAATCGTCTTTGCGCGAAGAAGCAGCTTCTTCGTCTCCGGGAGCCGGAGAGAGCGGCAACTTGGCAAAGGTGATGAAACAAGCTGTACAACACTGCGATTGTGTGCGCAGCTTGCCAACTGAGAGAAAACAGTACCTGACCACTCTCCTGCCTTTTCTATTCACATGAACATTCGATTGCAAGCTGTTTTGGACAACTTTCTTTCTCTTCTTGCGAAAGACTCCGCAGACCTCCGTGCAGCTTCTAGAACACGATGGGAGATGTTTTCTGTGCTGGCACAGTTTCTCCTTGCCAGACAGAGGGGAAAAGCTTTTTGCTAAGATGTAGACGAGAAGAGAGGCTAAAGACGAAGGTACGGTGCTCTGCAGAGCTAAGCACAGCTCCCGGGCGTCTTTCGGCAGAAGGCGCACACCGCAGAGCACTGTGAGCGGCAGAATCGTCTTTGCGCGAAGAAGCAGCTTCTTCGTCTCCGGGAGCCGGAGAGAGCGGCAGCTTCGCAAAGATGATGAAACAAGCTGTACAACACTGCGATTGTGTGCGCAGCTTGCCAACTGAGAGAAAACAGTACCTGACCACTCTCCTGCCTTTTCTATACACATGAACATTCGATTGCAAGCTGTTTTGGACAACTTTCTTTCTCTTCTTGCAAAACACTCGGCAGACCTCCGTGCAGCCTCTAGAACACGATGGGAGATGTTTTTTGTGCTGGCACAGTTTCTCCTTGCCAGACAGAGTGGAAAAGCTTTTTGCTAAGATGTAGACGAGAAGAGAGGCTAAAGACGAAGGTACGGTGCTCTGCAGAGCTAAGCACCGCTCCCGGGCCTCTTTCGGCAGAAGGCGCACACCGCAGAGCACTGTGAGCGGAAGAATCGTCTTTGCGCGAAGAAGCAGCTTCTTCGTCTCCGGGAGCCGGAGAGAGCGGCAACTTGGCAAAGGTGATGAAACAAGCTGTACAACACTGCGATTGTGTGCGCAGCTTGCCAACTGAGAGAAAACAGTACCTGACCACTCTCCTGCCATTTCTATTCACTTGAACATTCGATTGCAAGCTGTTTTGGACAACTTTCTTTCTCTTCTTGCAAAACACTCGGTAGACCTCCGTGCAGCCTCTAGAACACGATGGGAGATGTTTTCTGTGCTGGCACAGTTTCTCCTTGCCAGACAGAGTGGAAAAGCTTTTTGCTAAGATGTAGACGAGAAGAGAGGCTAAAGACGAAGGTACGGTGCTCTGCAGAGCTAAGCACCGCTCCCGGACCTCTTTCGGCAGAAGGCGCACACCGCAGAGCACTGTGAGCGGCAGAATCGTCTTTGCGCGAAGAAGCAGCTTCTTCGTCTCCGGGAGCCGGAGAGAGCGGCAGCTTCGCAAAGGTGATGAAACAAGCTGTACAACACTGCGATTGTGTGCGCAGCTTGCCAACTGAGAGAAAACAGTACCTGACCACTCTCCTGCCTTTTCTATTCACATGAACATTCGATTGCAAGCTGTTTTGGACAACTTTCTTTCTCTTCTTGCAAAACACTCGGCAGACCTCCGTGCAGCCTCTAGAACACGATGGGAGATGTTTTCTGTGCTGGCACAGTTTCTCCTTGCCAGACAGAGTGGAAAAGCTTTTTGCTAAGATGTAGACGAGAAGAGAGGCTAAAGACGAAGGTACGGTGCTCTGCAGAGCTAAGCACCGCTCCCGGGCGTCTTTCGGCAGAAGACGCACACCGCAGAGCACTGTGAGCGGCAGAATCGTCTTTGCGCGAAGAAGCAGCTTCTTCGTCTCCGGGAGCCGGAGAGAGCGGCAACTTGGCAAAGGTGATGAAACAAGCTGTACAACACTGCGATTGTGTGCGCAGCTTGCCAACTGAGAGAAAACAGTACCTGACCACTCTCCTGCCTTTTCTATTCACATGAACATTCGATTGCAAGCTGTTTTGGACAACTTTCTTTCTCTTCTTGCAAAACACTCGGCAGACCTCCGTGCAGCCTCTAGAACACGATGGGAGATGTTTTTTGTGCTGGCACAGTTTCTCCTTGCCAGACAGAGTGGAAAAGCTTTTTGCTAAGATGTAGACGAGAAGAGAGGCTAAAGACGAAGGTACGGTGCTCTGCAGAGCTAAGCACCGCTCCCGGACCTCTTTCGGCAGAAGGCGCACACCGCAGAGCACTGTGAGCGGCAGAATCGTCTTTGCGCGAAGAAGCAGCTTCTTCGTCTCCGGGAGCCGGAGAGAGCGGCAACTTCGCAAAGGTGATGAAACAAGCTGTACAACACTGCGATTGTGTGCGCAGCTTGCCAACTGAGAGAAAACAGTACCTGACCACTCTCCTGCCTTTTCTATTCACATGAACATTCGATTGCAAGCTGTTTTGGACAACTTTCTTTCTCTTCTTGCAAAACACTCGGCAGACCTCCGTGCAGCCTCTAGAACACGATGGGAGATGTTTTCTGTGCTGGCACAGTTTCTCCTTGCCAGACAGAGTGGAAAAGCTTTTTGCTAAGATGTAGACGAGAAGAGAGGCTAAAGACGAAGGTACGGTGCTCTGCAGAGCTAAGCACCGCTCCCGGGCGTCTTTCGGCAGAAGGCGCACACCGCAGAGCACTGTGAGCGGCAGAATCGTCTTTGCGCGAAGAAGCAGCTTCTTCGTCTCCGGGAGCCGGAGAGAGCGGCAACTTCGCAAAGGTGATGAAACAAGCTGTACAACACTGCGATTGTGTGCGCAGCTTGCCAACTGAGAGAAAACAGTACCTGACCACTCTCCTGCCTTTTCTATTCACATGAACATTCGATTGCAAGCTGTTTTGGACAACTTTCTTTCTCTTCTTGCAAAATCCTCGGCAGACCTCCGTGCAGCTTCTAGAACACGATGGGAGATGTTTTCTGTGCTGGCACAGTTTCTCCTTGCCAGACAGAGTGGAAAAGCTTTTTGCTAAGATGTAGACGAGAAGAGAGGCTAAAGACGAAGGTACGGTGCTCTGCAGAGCTAAGCACAGCTCCCGGGCCTCTTTCGGCAGAAGGCGCACACCGCAGAGCACTGTGAGCGGCAGAATCGTCTTTGCGCGAAGAAGCAGCTTCTTCGTCTCCGGGAGCCGGAGAGAGCGGCAACTTCGCAAAGGTGATGAAACAAGCTGTACAACACTGCGATTGTGTGCGCAGCTTGCCAACTGAGAGAAAACAGTACCTGACCACTCTCCTGCCTTTTCTATTCACATGAACATTCGATTGCAAGCTGTTTTGGACAACTTTTTTTCTCTTCTTGCAAAACACTCTGCAGACCTCCGTGCAGCCTCTAGAACACGATGGGAGATTTTTTCTGTGCTGGCAAAGTTTCTCCTTGCCAGACAGAGTGGAAAAGCTTTTTGCTAAGATGTAGACGAGAAGAGAGGCTAAAGAAGCAGGTATGGTGCTCTGCAGAGCAAACCACAGCTCCCGGGCGTCTTTCGGCAGAAGGCGCACACCGCAGAGCACTGTGAGCGGCAGAATCGTCTTTGCGCGAAGAAGCAGCTTCTTTGTCTCCGGGAGCCGGAGAGAGCGGCAGCTTCGCAAAGGTGATGAAACAAGCTGTACAACACTGCGATTGTGTGCGCAGCTTGCCAACTGAGAGAAAACAGTACCTGACCACTCTCCTGCCTTTTCTATACACATGAACATTCGATTGCAAGCTGTTTTGGACAACTTTCTTTCTCTTCTTGCAAAACGCTCGGAAGACCTCCGTGCAGCCTCTAGAACTCGATGGGAGATGTTTTTTGTGCTGGCACAGTTTCTCCTTGCCAGACAGAGTGGAAAAGCTTTTTGCTAAGATGTAGACGAGAAGAGAGGCTAAAGACGAAGGTACGGTGCTCTGCAGAGCTAAGCACCGCTCCCGGACCTCTTTCGGCAGAAGGCGCACACCGCAGAGCACTGTGAGCGGCAGAATCGTCTTTGCGCGAAGAAGCAGCTTCTTCGTCTCCGGGAGCCGGAGAGAGCGGCAGCTTCGCAAAGGTGATGAAACAAGCTGTACAACACTGCGATTGTGTGCGCAGCTTGCCAACTGAGAGAAAACAGTACCTGACCACTCTCCTGCCTTTTCTATTCACATGAACATTCGATTGCAAGCTGTTTTGGACAACTTTCTTTCTCTTCTTGCAAAACACTCGGCAGACCTGCGTGCAGCCTCTAGAACACGATGGGGGATGTTTTCTGTGCTGGCAAAGTTTCTCCTTGCCAGACAGAGTGGAAAAGCTTTTTGCTAAGATGTAGACGAGAAGAGAGGCTAAAGACGAAGGTACGGTGCTCTGCAGAGCTAAGCACCGCTCCCGGACCTCTTTCGGCAGAAGACGCACACCGCAGAGCACTGTGAGCGGCAGAATCGTCTTTGCGCGAAGAAGCAGCTTCTTCGTCTCCGGGAGCCGGAGAGAGCGGCAGCTTCGCAAAGGTGATGAAACAAGCTGTACAACACTGCGATTGTGTGCGCAGCTTGCCAACTGAGAGAAAACAGTACCTGACCACTCTCCTGCCTTTTCTATTCACATGAACATTCGATTGCAAGCTGTTTTGGACAACTTTCTTTCTCTTCTTGCAAAACACTCGGAAGACCTCCGTGCAGCCTCTAGAACACGATGGGAGATGTTTTCTGTGCTGGCACAGTTTCTCCTTGCCAGACAGAGTGGAAAAGCTTTTTGCTAAGATGTAGACGAGAAGAGAGGCTAAAGACGAAGGTACGGTGCTCTGCAGAGCTAAGCACCGCTCCCGGGCGTCTTTCGGCAGAAGGCGCACACCGCAGAGCACTGTGAGCGGCAGAATCGTCTTTGCGCGAAGAAGCAGCTTCTTCGTCTCCGGGAGCCGGAGAGAGCGGCAACTTGGCAAAGGTGATGAAACAAGCTGTACAACACTGCGATTGTGTGCGCAGCTTGCCAACTGAGAGAAAACAGTACCTGACCACTCTCCTGCCTTTTCTATTCACATGAACATTCGATTGCAAGCTGTTTTGGACAACTTTCTTTCTCTTCTTGCAAAACACTCGGCAGACCTCCGTGCAGCCTCTAGAACACGATGGGAGATGTTTTCTGTGCTGGCACAGTTTCTCCTTGCCAGACAGAGTGGAAAAGCTTTTTGCTAAGATGTAGACGAGAAGAGAGGCTAAAGACGAATGTACGGTGCTCTGCAGAGCTAAGCACCGCTCCCGGACCTCTTTCGGCAGAAGACGCACACCGCAGAGCACTGTGAGCGGCAGAATCGTCTTTGCGCGAAGAAGCAGCTTCTTCGTCTCCGGGAGCCGGAGAGAGCGGCAACTTGGCAAAGGTGATGAAACAAGCTGTACAACACTGCGATTGTGTGCGCAGCTTGCCAACTGAGAGAAAACAGTACCTGACCACTCTCCTGCCTTTTCTATTCACATGAACATTCGATTGCAAGCTGTTTTGGACAACTTTCTTTCTCTTCTTGCGAAAGACTCCGCAGACCTCCGTGCAGCTTCTAGAACACGATGGGAGATGTTTTCTGTGCTGGCACAGTTTCTCCTTGCCAGACAGAGGGGAAAAGCTTTTTGCTAAGATGTAGACGAGAAGAGAGGCTAAAGACGAAGGTACGGTGCTCTGCAGAGCTAAGCACAGCTCCCGGGCGTCTTTCGGCAGAAGGCGCACACCGCAGAGCACTGTGAGCGGCAGAATCGTCTTTGCGCGAAGAAGCAGCTTCTTCGTCTCCGGGAGCCGGAGAGAGCGGCAGCTTCGCAAAGATGATGAAACAAGCTGTACAACACTGCGATTGTGTGCGCAGCTTGCCAACTGAGAGAAAACAGTACCTGACCACTCTCCTGCCTTTTCTATACACATGAACATTCGATTGCAAGCTGTTTTGGACAACTTTCTTTCTCTTCTTGCAAAACACTCGGCAGACCTCCGTGCAGCCTCTAGAACACGATGGGAGATGTTTTTTGTGCTGGCACAGTTTCTCCTTGCCAGACAGAGTGGAAAAGCTTTTTGCTAAGATGTAGACGAGAAGAGAGGCTAAAGACGAAGGTACGGTGCTCTGCAGAGCTAAGCACCGCTCCCGGGCCTCTTTCGGCAGAAGGCGCACACCGCAGAGCACTGTGAGCGGAAGAATCGTCTTTGCGCGAAGAAGCAGCTTCTTCGTCTCCGGGAGCCGGAGAGAGCGGCAACTTGGCAAAGGTGATGAAACAAGCTGTACAACACTGCGATTGTGTGCGCAGCTTGCCAACTGAGAGAAAACAGTACCTGACCACTCTCCTGCCATTTCTATTCACTTGAACATTCGATTGCAAGCTGTTTTGGACAACTTTCTTTCTCTTCTTGCAAAACACTCGGTAGACCTCCGTGCAGCCTCTAGAACACGATGGGAGATGTTTTCTGTGCTGGCACAGTTTCTCCTTGCCAGACAGAGTGGAAAAGCTTTTTGCTAAGATGTAGACGAGAAGAGAGGCTAAAGACGAAGGTACGGTGCTCTGCAGAGCTAAGCACCGCTCCCGGACCTCTTTCGGCAGAAGGCGCACACCGCAGAGCACTGTGAGCGGCAGAATCGTCTTTGCGCGAAGAAGCAGCTTCTTCGTCTCCGGGAGCCGGAGAGAGCGGCAGCTTCGCAAAGGTGATGAAACAAGCTGTACAACACTGCGATTGTGTGCGCAGCTTGCCAACTGAGAGAAAACAGTACCTGACCACTCTCCTGCCTTTTCTATTCACATGAACATTCGATTGCAAGCTGTTTTGGACAACTTTCTTTCTCTTCTTGCAAAACACTCGGCAGACCTCCGTGCAGCCTCTAGAACACGATGGGAGATGTTTTCTGTGCTGGCACAGTTTCTCCTTGCCAGACAGAGTGGAAAAGCTTTTTGCTAAGATGTAGACGAGAAGAGAGGCTAAAGACGAAGGTACGGTGCTCTGCAGAGCTAAGCACCGCTCCCGGGCGTCTTTCGGCAGAAGACGCACACCGCAGAGCACTGTGAGCGGCAGAATCGTTTTTGCGCGAAGAAGCAGCTTCTTCGTCTCCGGGAGCCGGAGAGAGCGGCAACTTGGCAAAGGTGATGAAACAAGCTGTACAACACTGCGATTGTGTGCGCAGCTTGCCAACTGAGAGAAAACAGTACCTGACCACTCTCCTGCCTTTTCTATTCACATGAACATTCGATTGCAAGCTGTTTTGGACAACTTTCTTTCTCTTCTTGCAAAACACTCGGCAGACCTCCGTGCAGCCTCTAGAACACGATGGGAGATGTTTTTTGTGCTGGCACAGTTTCTCCTTGCCAGACAGAGTGGAAAAGCTTTTTGCTAAGATGTAGACGAGAAGAGAGGCTAAAGACGAAGGTACGGTGCTCTGCAGAGCTAAGCACCGCTCCCGGACCTCTTTCGGCAGAAGGCGCACACCGCAGAGCACTGTGAGCGGCAGAATCGTCTTTGCGCGAAGAAGCAGCTTCTTCGTCTCCGGGAGCCGGAGAGAGCGGCAACTTCGCAAAGGTGATGAAACAAGCTGTACAACACTGCGATTGTGTGCGCAGCTTGCCAACTGAGAGAAAACAGTACCTGACCACTCTCCTGCCTTTTCTATTCACATGAACATTCGATTGCAAGCTGTTTTGGACAACTTTCTTTCTCTTCTTGCAAAACACTCGGCAGACCTCCGTGCAGCCTCTAGAACACGATGGGAGATGTTTTCTGTGCTGGCACAGTTTCTCCTTGCCAGACAGAGTGGAAAAGCTTTTTGCTAAGATGTAGACGAGAAGAGAGGCTAAAGACGAAGGTACGGTGCTCTGCAGAGCTAAGCACCGCTCCCGGGCGTCTTTCGGCAGAAGGCGCACACCGCAGAGCACTGTGAGCGGCAGAATCGTCTTTGCGCGAAGAAGCAGCTTCTTCGTCTCCGGGAGCCGGAGAGAGCGGCAACTTCGCAAAGGTGATGAAACAAGCTGTACAACACTGCGATTGTGTGCGCAGCTTGCCAACTGAGAGAAAACAGTACCTGACCACTCTCCTGCCTTTTCTATTCACATGAACATTCGATTGCAAGCTGTTTTGGACAACTTTCTTTCTCTTCTTGCAAAATCCTCGGCAGACCTCCGTGCAGCTTCTAGAACACGATGGGAGATGTTTTCTGTGCTGGCACAGTTTCTCCTTGCCAGACAGAGTGGAAAAGCTTTTTGCTAAGATGTAGACGAGAAGAGAGGCTAAAGACGAAGGTACGGTGCTCTGCAGAGCTAAGCACAGCTCCCGGGCCTCTTTCGGCAGAAGGCGCACACCGCAGAGCACTGTGAGCGGCAGAATCGTCTTTGCGCGAAGAAGCAGCTTCTTCGTCTCCGGGAGCCGGAGAGAGCGGCAACTTCGCAAAGGTGATGAAACAAGCTGTACAACACTGCGATTGTGTGCGCAGCTTGCCAACTGAGAGAAAACAGTACCTGACCACTCTCCTGCCTTTTCTATTCACATGAACATTCGATTGCAAGCTGTTTTGGACAACTTTTTTTCTCTTCTTGCAAAACACTCTGCAGACCTCCGTGCAGCCTCTAGAACACGATGGGAGATTTTTTCTGTGCTGGCAAAGTTTCTCCTTGCCAGACAGAGTGGAAAAGCTTTTTGCTAAGATGTAGACGAGAAGAGAGGCTAAAGAAGCAGGTATGGTGCTCTGCAGAGCAAACCACAGCTCCCGGGCGTCTTTCGGCAGAAGGCGCACACCGCAGAGCACTGTGAGCGGCAGAATCGTCTTTGCGCGAAGAAGCAGCTTCTTTGTCTCCGGGAGCCGGAGAGAGCGGCAGCTTCGCAAATGTGATGAAACAAGCTGTACAACACTGCGATTGTGTGCGCAGCTTGCCAACTGAGAGAAAACAGTACCTGACCACTCTCCTGCCTTTTCTATACACATGAACATTCGATTGCAAGCTGTTTTGGACAACTTTCTTTCTCTTCTTGCAAAACGCTCGGAAGACCTCCGTGCAGCCTCTAGAACTCGATGGGAGATGTTTTTTGTGCTGGCACAGTTTCTCCTTGCCAGACAGAGTGGAAAAGCTTTTTGCTAAGATGTAGACGAGAAGAGAGGCTAAAGACGAAGGTACGGTGCTCTGCAGAGCTAAGCACCGCTCCCGGACCTCTTTCGGCAGAAGGCGCACACCGCAGAGCACTGTGAGCGGCAGAATCGTCTTTGCGCGAAGAAGCAGCTTCTTCGTCTCCGGGAGCCGGAGAGAGCGGCAGCTTCGCAAAGGTGATGAAACAAGCTGTACAACACTGCGATTGTGTGCGCAGCTTGCCAACTGAGAGAAAACAGTACCTGACCACTCTCCTGCCTTTTCTATTCACATGAACATTCGATTGCAAGCTGTTTTGGACAACTTTCTTTCTCTTCTTGCAAAACACTCGGCAGACCTGCGTGCAGCCTCTAGAACACGATGGGAGATGTTTTCTGTGCTGGCAAAGTTTCTCCTTGCCAGACAGAGTGGAAAAGCTTTTTGCTAAGATGTAGACGAGAAGAGAGGCTAAAGACGAAGGTACGGTGCTCTGCAGAGCTAAGCACCGCTCCCGGACCTCTTTCGGCAGAAGACGCACACCGCAGAGCACTGTGAGCGGCAGAATCGTCTTTGCGCGAAGAAGCAGCTTCTTCGTCTCCGGGAGCCGGAGAGAGCGGCAACTTCGCAAAGGTGATGAAACAAGCTGTACAACACTGCGATTGTGTGCGCAGCTTGCCAACTGAGAGAAAACAGTACCTGACCACTCTCCTGCCTTTTCTATTCACTTGAAAATTCGATTGCAAGCTGTTTTGGACAACTTTCTTTCTCTTCTTGCAAAATCCTCGGCAGACCTCCGTGCAGCCTCTAGAACACAATGGGAGATGTTTTTTGTGCTGGCACAGTCTCTCCTTGCCAGACAGAGTGGAAAAGCTTTTTGCTAAGATGTAGACGAGAAGAGAGGCTAAAGACGAAGGTACGGTGCTCTGCAGAGCTAAGCACCGCTCCCGGGCGTCTTTCGGCAGAAGGCGCACACCGCAGAGCACTGTGAGCGGCAGAATCGTCTTTGCGCGAAGAAGCAGCTTCTTCGTCTCCGGGAGCTGGAGAGAGCGGCAACTTCGCAAAGGTGATGAAACAAGCTGTACAACACTGCGATTGTGTGCGCAGCTTGCCAACTGAGAGAAAACAGTACCTGACCACTCTCCTGCCTTTTCTATTCACATGAACATTCGAATGCAAGCTGTTTTGGACAACTTTCTTTCTCTTCTTGCAAAACACTCGGCAGACCTCCGTGCAGCCTCTAGAACACGATGGGAGATGTTTTCTGTGCTGGCACAGTTTCTCCTTGCCAGACAGAGTGGAAAAGCTTTTTGCTAAGATGTAGACGAGAAGAGAGGCTAAAGACGAAGGTACGGTGCTCTGCAGAGCTAAGCACCGCTCCCGGGCGTCTTTCGGCAGAAGGCGCACACCGCAGAGCACTGTGAGCGGCAGAATCGTCTTTGCGCGAAGAAGCAGCTTCTTCGTCTCCGGGAGCCGGAGAGAGCGGCAACTTCGCAAAGGTGATGA
This sequence comes from Melozone crissalis, assembly GCF_028551555.1. Lineage (NCBI taxonomy): Eukaryota > Metazoa > Chordata > Aves > Passeriformes > Passerellidae > Melozone > Melozone crissalis. The sequence goes on along the minus strand of NW_026535996.1, from coordinate 54,327 downwards.
AACAAGCTGTACAACACTGCGATTGTGTGCGCAGCTTGCCAACTGAGAGAAAACAGTACCTGACCACTCTCCTGCCTTTTCTATTCACATGAACATTCGATTGCAAGCTGTTTTGGACAACTTTCTTTCTCTTCTTGCAAAACGCTCGGAAGACCTCCGTGCAGCCTCTAGAACACGATGGGAGATGTTTTCTGTGCTGGCAAAGTTTCTCCTTGCCAGACAGAGTGGAAAAGCTTTTTGCTAAGATGTAGACGAGAAGAGAGGCTAAAGACGAAGGTGCGGTGCTCTGCAGAGCTAAGCACCGCTCCCGGACCGCTTTCGGCAGAAGGCGCACACCGCAGAGCACTGTGAGCGGCAGAATCGTCTTTGCGCGAAGAAGCAGCTTCTTCGTCTCCGGGAGCCGGAGAGAGCGGCAACTTGGCAAAGGTGATGAAACAAGCTGTACAACACTGCGATTGTGTGCGCAGCTTGCCAACTGAGAGAAAACAGTACCTGACCACTCTCCTGCCTTTTCTATTCACATGAACATTCGATTGCAAGCTGTTTTGGACAACTTTCTTTCTCTTCTTGCAAAACACTCGGCAGACCTGCGTGCAGCCTCTAGAACACGATGGGAGATGTTTTCTGTGCTGGCACAGTTTCTCCTTGCCAGACAGAGTGGAAAAGCTTTTTGCTAAGATGTAGACGAGAAGAGAGGCTAAAGACGAAGGTACGGTGCTCTGCAGAGCTAAGCACAGCTCCCGGGCGTCTTTCGGCAGAAGGCGCACACCGCAGAGCACTGTGAGCGGCAGAATCGTCTTTGCGCGAAGAAGCAGCTTCTTCGTCTCCGGGAGCCGGAGAGAGCGGCAGCTTCGCAAAGATGATGAAACAAGCTGTACAACACTGCGATTGTGTGCGCAGCTTGCCAACTGAGAGAAAACAGTACCTGACCACTCTCCTGCCTTTTCTATTCACATGAACATTCGATTGCAAGCTGTTTTGGACAACTTTCTTTCTCTTCTTGCGAAAGACTCCGCACACCTCCGTGCAGCTTCTAGAACACGATGGGAGATGTTTTCTGTGCTGGCACAGTTTCTCCTTGCCAGACAGAGTGGAAAAGCTTTTTGCTAAGATGTAGACGAGAAGAGAGGCTAAAGACGAAGGTACGGTGCTCTGCAGAGCTAAGCACAGCTCCCGGGCGTCTTTCGGCAGAAGGCGCACACCGCAGAGCACTGTGAGCGGCAGAATCGTCTTTGCGCGAAGAAGCAGCTTCTTCGTCTCCGGGAGCCGGAGAGAGCGGCAACTTCGCAAAGATGATGAAACAAGCTGTACAACACTGCGATTGTGTGCGCAGCTTGCCAACTGAGAGAAAACAGTACCTGACCACTCTCCTGCCTTTTCTATTCACATGAACATTCGATTGCAAGCTGTTTTGGACAACTTTCTTTCTCTTCTTGCAAAACACTCGGTAGAACTCCGTGCAGCCTCTAGAACACGATGGGAGATGTTTTCTGTGCTGGCACAGTTTCTCCTTGCCAGACAGAGTGGAAAAGCTTTTTGCTAAGATGTAGACGAGAAGAGAGGCTAAAGACGAAGGTGCGGTGCTCTGCAGAGCTAAGCACCGCTCCCGGACCGCTTTCGGCAGAAGGCGCACACCGCAGAGCACTGTGAGCGGCAGAATCGTCTTTGCGCGAAGAAGCAGCTTCTTCGTCTCCGGGAGCCGGAGAGAGCGGCAACTTGGCAAAGGTGATGAAACAAGCTGTACAACACTGCGATTGTGTGCGCAGCTTGCCAACTGAGAGAAAACAGTACCTGACCACTCTCCTGCCTTTTCTATTCACATGAACATTCGATTGCAAGCTGTTTTGGACAACTTTCTTTCTCTTCTTGCAAAATCCTCGGCAGACCTCCGTGCAGCTTCTAGAACACGATGGGAGATGTTTTCTGTGCTGGCACAGTTTCTCCTTGCCAGACAGAGTGGAAAAGCTTTTTGCTAAGATGTAGACGAGAAGAGAGGCTAAAGACGAAGGTACGGTGCTCTGCAGAGCTAAGCACAGCTCCCGGGCGTCTTTCGGCTGAAGGCGCACACCGCAGAGCACTGTGAGCGGCAGAATCGTCTTTGCGCGAAGAAGAAGCTTCTTCGTCTCCGGGAGCCGGAGAGACCGGCAGCTTCGCAAAGATGATGAAACAAGCTGTACAACACTGCGATTGTGTGCGCAGCCTGCCAACTGAGAGAAAACAGTACCTGACCACTCTCCTGCCTTTTCTATTCACATGAACATTCGATTGCAAGCTGTTTTGGACAACTTTCTTTCTCTTCTTGCAAAACACTCGGCAGACCTCCGTGCAGCCTCTAGAACACGATGGGAGATGTTTTCTGTGCTGGCACAGTTTCTCCTTGCCAGACAGAGTGGAAAAGCTTTTTGCTAAGATGTAGACGAGAAGAGAGGCTAAAGACGAAGGTACGGTGCTCTGCAGAGCTAAGCACCGCTCCCGGACCGCTTTCGGCAGAAGGCGCACACCGCAGAGCACTGTGAGCGGCAGAATCGTCTTTGCGCGAAGAAGCAGCTTCTTCGTCTCCGGGAGCCGGAGAGAGCGGCAACTTGGCAAAGGTGATGAAACAAGCTGTACAACACTGCGATTGTGTGCGCAGCTTGCCAACTGAGAGAAAACAGTACCTGACCACTCTCCTGCCTTTTCTATTCACATGAACATTCGATTGCAAGCTGTTTTGGAAAACTTTCTTTCTCTTCTTGCAAAATCCTCGGCAGACCTCCGTGCAGCTTCTAGAACACGATGGGAGATGTTTTCTGTGCTGGCACAGTTTCTCCTTGCCAGACAGAGTGGAAAAGCTTTTTGCTAAGATGTAGACGAGAAGAGAGGCTAAAGACGAAGGTACGGTGCTCTGCAGAGCTAAGCACCGCTCCCGGACCTCTTTCGGCAGAAGGCGCACACCGCAGAGCACTGTGAGCGGCAGAATCGTCTTTGCGCGAAGAAGCAGCTTCTTCGTCTCCGGGAGCCGGAGAGAGCGGCAGCTTCGCAAAGATGATGAAACAAGCTGTACAACACTGCGATTGTGTGCGCAGCCTGCCAACTGAGAGAAAACAGTACCTGACCACTCTCCTGCCTTTTCTATTCACATGAACATTCGATTGCAAGCTGTTTTGGACAACTTTCTTTCTCTTCTTGCAAAACACTCGGCAGACCTCCGTGCAGCCTCTAGAACACGATGGGAGATGTTTTCTGTGCTGGCACAGTTTCTCCTTGCCAGACAGAGTGGAAAAGCTTTTTGCTAAGATGTAGACGAGAAGAGAGGCTAAAGACGAAGGTACGGTGCTCTGCAGAGCTAAGCACCGCTCCCGGACCGCTTTCGGCAGAAGGCGCACACCGCAGAGCACTGTGAGCGGCAGAATCGTCTTTGCGCGAAGAAGCAGCTTCTTCGTCTCCGGGAGCCGGAGAGAGCGGCAACTTGGCAAAGGTGATGAAACAAGCTGTACAACAATGCGATTGTGTGCGCAGCTTGCCAACTGAGAGAAAACAGTACCTGACCACTCTCCTGCCTTTTCTATTCACATGAACATTCGATTGCAAGCTGTTTTGGACAACTTTCTTTCTCTTCTTGCGAAAGACTCCGCAGACCTCCGTGCAGCTTCTAGAACACGATGGGAGATGTTTTCTGTGCTGGCACAGTTTCTCCTTGCCAGACAGAGTGGAAAAGCTTTTTGCTAAGATGTAGACGAGAAGAGAGGCTAAAGACGAAGGTACGGTGCTCTGCAGAGCTAAGCACAGCTCCCGGGCGTCTTTCGGCAGAAGGCGCACACCGCAGAGCACTGTGAGCGGCAGAATCGTCTTTGCGCGAAGAAGCAGCTTCTTCGTCTCCGGGAGCCGGAGAGAGCGGCAGCTTCGCAAAGATGATGAAACAAGCTGTACAACACTGCGATTGTGTGCGCAGCTTGCCAACTGAGAGAAAACAGTACCTGACCACTCTCCTGCCTTTTCTATTCACATGAACATTCGATTGCAAGCTGTTTTGGACAACTTTCTTTCTCTTCTTGCGAAAGACTCCGCAGACCTCCGTGCAGCCTCTAGAAGACGATGGGAGATGTTTTTTGTGCTGGCAGAGTTTCTCCTTGCCAGACAGAGTGGAAAAGCTTTTTGCTAAGATGCAGACGAGAAGAGAGGCTAAGGACGTAGGTACGGTGCTCTGCAGAGCTAAGCACCGCTCCCGCACCTCTTTCGGCAGAAGGCGCACACCGCAGAGCACTGTGAGCGGCAGAATCGTCTTTGCGCGAAGAAGCAGCTTCTTCGTCTCCGGGAGCCGGAGAGAGCGGCAACTTCGCAAAGGTGATGAAACAAGCTGTACAACACTGCGATTGTGTGCGCAGCTTGCCAACTGAGAGAAAACAGTACCTGACCACTCTCCTGCCTTTTCTATTCACTTGAACATTCGATTGCAAGCTGTTTTGGACAACTTTCTTTCTCTTCTTGCAAAACACTCGGTAGACCTCCGTGCAGCCTCTAGAACACGATGGGAGATGTTTTTTGTGCTGGCACAGTCTCTCCTTGCCAGACAGAGTGGAAAAGCTTTTTGCTAAGATGTAGACGAGAAGAGAGGCTAAAGACGAAGGTACGGTGCTCTGCAGAGCTAAGCACCGCTCCCGGGCGTCTTTCGGCAGAAGGCGCACACCGCAGAGCACTGTAAGCGGCAGAATCGTCTTTGCGCGAAGAAGCAGCTTCTTCGTCTCCGGGAGCCGGAGAGATCGGCAACTTGGCAAAGGTGATGAAACAAGCTGTACAACACTGCGATTGTGTGCGCAGCTTGCCAAGTGAGAGAAAACAGTACCTGACCACTCTCCTGCCTTTTCTATTCACATGAACATTCGATTGCAAGCTGTTTTGGACAACTTTCTTTCTCTTCTTGCAAAACACTCGGCAGACCTCCGTGCAGCCTCTAGAACACGATGGGAGATGTTTTCTGTGCTGGCACAGTTTCTCCTTGCCAGACAGAGTGGAAAAGCTTTTTGCTAAGATGTAGACGAGAAGAGAGGCTAAAGACGAAGGTACGGTGCTCTGCAGAGCTAAGAACCGCTCCCGGGCGTCTTTCGGCAGAAGGCGCACACCGCAGAGCACTGTGAGCGGCAGAATCGTCTTTGCGCGAAGAAGCAGCTTCTTCGTCTCCGGGAGCCGGAGAGAGCGGCAACTTCGCAAAGGTGATGAAACAAGCTGTACAACACTGCGATTGTGTGCGCAGCTTGCCAACTGAGAGAAAACAGTACCTGACCACTCTCCTGCCTTTTCTATTCACATGAACATTCGATTGCAAGCTGTTTTGGACAACTTTCTTTCTCTTCTTGCAAAATCCTCGGCAGACCTCCGTGCAGCTTCTAGAACACGATGGGAGATGTTTTCTGTGCTGGCACAGTTTCTCCTTGCCAGACAGAGTGGAAAAGCTTTTTGCTAAGATGTAGACGAGAAGAGAGGCTAAAGACGAAAGTACGGTGCTCTGCAGAGCTAAGCACAGCTCCCGGGCCTCTTTCGGCAGAAGGCGCACACCGCAGAGCACTGTGAGCGGCAGAATCGTCTTTGCGCGAAGAAGCAGCTTCTTCGTCTCCGGGAGCCGGAGAGAGCGGCAGCTTCGCAAGGTGATGAAACAAGCTGTACAACACTGCGATTGTGTGCGCAGCTTGCCAACTGAGAGAAAACAGTACCTGACCACTCTCCTGGGTTTTCTATTCACATGAACATTCGATTGCAAGCTGTTTTGGACAACTTTCTTTCTCTTCTTGCAAAACACTAGGCAGACCTCCGTGCAGCCTCTAGAACACGATGGGAGATGTTTTCTGTGCTGGCACCGTTTCTCCTTGCCAGACAGAGTGGAAAAGCTTTTTGCTAAGATGTAGACGAGAAGAGAGGCTAAAGATGAAGGTACGGTGCTCTGCAGAGCTAAGCACCGCTCCCAGGCGTCTTTCGGCAGAAGGCGCACACCGCAGAGCACTGTGAGCGGCAGAATCGTCTTTGCGCGAAGAAGCAGCTTCTTCGTCTCCGGGAGCCGGAGAGAGCGGCAACTTGGCAAAGGTGATGAAACAAGCTGTACAACACTGCGATTGTGTGCGCAGCTTGCCAACTGAGAGAAAACAGTACCTGACCACTCTCCTGCCTTTTCTATTCACATGAACATTCGTTTGGAAGCTGCTTTGGACAACTTTCTTTCTCTTCTAGCGAAAGACTCCGCAGACCTCCGTGCAGCCTCTAGAACACGATGGGAGATGTTTTCTGTGCTGGCACAGTTTCTCCTTGCCAGACAGAGTGGAAAAGCTTTTTGCTAAGATGTAGACGAGAAGAGAGGCTAAAGACGAAGGTACGGTGCTCTGCAGAGCTAAGCACCGCTCCCGGACCTCTTTCGGCAGAAGGCGCACACCGCAGAGCACTGTGAGCGGCAGAATCGTCTTTGCGCGAAGAAGCAGCTTCTTCGTCTCCGGGAGCCGGAGAGAGCGGCAACTTGGCAAAGGTGATGAAACAAGCTGTACAACACTGCGATTGTGTGCGCAGCTTGCCAACTGAGAGAAAACAGTACCTGACCACTCTCCTGCCTTTTCTATTCACATGAACATTGGATTGGAAGCTGTTTTGGACAACTTTCTTTCTCTTCTTGCAAAACACTCGGCAGACCTCCGTGCAGCCTCTAGAACACGATGGGAGATGTTTTCTGTGCTGGCACAGTTTCTCCTTGCCAGACAGAGTGGAAAAGCTTTTTGCTAAGATGTAGACGAGAAGAGAGGCTAAAGACGAAGGTACGGTGCTCTGCAGAGCTAAGCACCGCTCCCGGACCTCTTTCGGCAGAAGGCGCACACCGCAGAGCACTGTGAGCGGCAGAATCGTCTTTGCGCGAAGAAGCAGCTTCTTCGTCTCCGGGAGCCGGAGAGAGCGGCAACTTCGCAAAGGTGATGAAACAAGCTGTACAACACTGCGATTGTGTGCGCAGCTTGCCAACTGAGAGAAAACAGTACCTGACCACTCTCCTGCCTTTTCTATTCACATGAACATTCGATTGCAAGCTGTTTTGGACAACTTTCTTTCTCTTCTTGCAAAACACTCTGCAGACCTCCGTGCAGCCTCTAGAACACGATGGGAGATGTTTTCTGTGCTGGCAAAGTTTCTCCTTGCCAGACAGAGTGGAAAAGCTTTTTGCTAAGATGTAGACGAGAAGAGAGGCTAAAGAAGCAGGTATGGTGCTCTGCAGAGCAAACCACAGCTCCCGGGCGTCTTTCGGCAGAAGGCGTACACCGCAGAGCACTGTGAGCGGCAGAATCGTCTTTGCGCGAAGAAGCAGCTTCTTTGTCTCCGGGAGCCGGAGAGAGCGGCAACTTCGCAAAGGTGATGAAACAAGCTGTACAACACTGCGATTGTGTGCGCAGCCTGCCAATTGAGAGAAAACAGTACCTGACCACTCTCCTGCCTTTTCTATACACATGAACATTCGATTGCAAGCTGTTTTGGACAACTTTCTTTCTCTTCTTGCAAAACACTCGGCAGACCTCCGTGTAGCCTCTAGAACACGATGGGAGATGTTTTTTGTGCTGGCACAGTTTCTCCCTGCCAGACAGAGTGGAAAAGCTTTTTGCTAAGATGTAGACGAGAAGAGAGGCTAAAGACGAAGGTACGGTGCTCTGCAGAGCTAAGCACCGCTCTTGGGCTTCTTTCGGCAGAAGGCGCACACCGCAGAGCACTGTGAGCGGCAGAATCGTCTTTGCGCGAAGAAGCAGCTTCTTCGTCTCCGGGAGCCGGAGAGAGCGGCAGCTTCGCAAAGGTGATGAAACAAGCTGTACAACACTGCGATTGTGTGCGCAGCTTGCCAACTGAGAGAAAACAGTACCTGACCACTCTCCTGCCTTTTCTATTCACATGAACATTCGATTGCAAGCTGTTTTGGACAACTTTCTTTCTCTTCTTGCGAAACACTCTGCAGACCTCCGTGCAGCCTCTAGAACACGATGGGAGATGTTTTCTATGCTGGCACAGTTTCTCCTTGCCAGACAGAGTGGAAAAGCTTTTTGCTAAGATGTAGACGAGAAGAGAGGCTAAAGACGAAGGTACGGTGCTCTGCAGAGCTAAGCACAGCTCCCGGACCTCTTTCGGCAGAAGGCGCACACCGCAGAGCACTGTGAGCGGCAGAATCGTCTTTGCGCGAAGAAGCAGCTTCTTCGTCTCCGGGAGCCGGAGAGAGCGGCAGCTTCGCAAAGATGATGAAACAAGCTGTACAACACTGCGATTGTGTGCGCAGCTTGCCAACTGAGAGAAAACAGTACCTGACCACTCTCCTGCCTTTTCTATACACATGAACATTCGATTGCAAGCTGTTTTGGACAACTTTCTTTCTCTTCTTGCAAAACACTCGGCAGACCTCCGTGCAGCCTCTAGAACACGATGGGAGATGTTTTTTGTGCTGGCACAGTTTCTCCTTGCCAGACAGAGTGGAAAAGCTTTTTGCTAAGATGTAGACGAGAAGAGAGGCTAAAGACGAAGGTACGGTGCTCTGCAGAGCTAAGCACCGCTCCCGGACCTCTTTCGGCAGAAGGCGCACACCGCAGAGCACTGTGAGCGGCAGAATCGTCTTTGCGCGAAGAAGCAGCTTCTTCGTCTCCGGGAGCCGGAGAGAGCGGCAGCTTCGCAAAGGTGATGAAACAAGCTGTACAACACTGCGATTGTGTGCGCAGCTTGCCAACTGAGAGAAAACAGTACCTGACCACTCTCCTGCCATTTCTAGTCACTTGAACATTCGATTGCAAGCTGTTTTGGACAACTTTCTTTCTCTTCTTGCAAAACACTCGGTAGACCTCCGTGCAGCCTCTAGAACACGATGGGAGATGTTTTTTGTGCTGGCACAGTTTCTCCTTGCCAGACAGAGTGGAAAAGCTTTTTGCTAAGATGTAGACGAGAAGAGAGGCTAAAGACGAAGGTACGGTGCTCTGCAGAGCTAAGCACCGCTCCCGGACCTCTTTCGGCAGAAGGCGCACACCGCAGAGCACTGTGAGCGGCAGAATCGTCTTTGCGCGAAGAAGCAGCTTCTTCGTCTCCGGGAGCCGGAGAGAGCGGCAGCTTCGCAAAGGTGATGAAACAAGCTGTACAACACTGCGATTGTGTGCGCAGCTTGCCAACTGAGAGAAAACAGTACCTGACCACTCTCCTGCCTTTTCTATTCACATGAACATTCGATTGCAAGCTGTTTTGGACAACTTTCTTTCTCTTCTTGCAAAACACTCGGCAGACCAGTGTGCAGCCTCTAGAACACGATGGGAGATGTTTTCTGTGCTGGCACAGTTTCTCCTTGCCAGACAGAGTGGAAAAGCTTTTTGCTAAGATGTAGACGAGAAGAGAGGCTAAAGACGAAGGTACGGTGCTCTGCAGAGCTAAGCACCGCTCCCGGGCGTCTTTCGGCAGAAGGCGCACACCGCAGAGCACTGTGAGCGGCAGAATCGTCTTTGCGCGAAGAAGCAGCTTCTTCGTCTCCGGGAGCCGGAGAGAGCGGCAACTTCGCAAAGGTGATGAAACAAGCTGTACAACACTGCGATTGTGTGCGCAGCTTGCCAACTGAGAGAAAACAGTACCTGACCACTCTCCTGCCTTTTCTATTCACATGAACATTCGATTGCAAGCTGTTTTGGACAACTTTCTTTCTCTTCTTGCAAAACGCTCGGAAGACCTCCGTGCAGCCTCTAGAACACGATGGGAGATGTTTTCTGTGCTGGCACAGTTTCTCCTTGCCAGACAGAGTGGAAAAGCTTTTTGCTAAGATGTAGACGAGAAGAGAGGCTAAAGACGAAGGTACGGTGCTCTGCAGAGCTAAGCACCGCTCCCGGGCGTCTTTCGGCAGAAGGCGCACACCGCAGAGCACTGTGAGCGGCAGAATCGTCTTTGCGCGAAGAAGCAGCTTCTTCGTCTCCGGGAGCCGGAGAGAGCGGAAACTTGGCAAAGGTGATGAAACAAGCTGTACAACACTGCGATTGTGTGCGCAGCTTGCCAACTGAGAGAAAACAGTACCTGACCACTCTCCTGCCTTTTCTATTCACATGAACATTCGATTGCAAGCTGTTTTGGACAACTTTCTTTCTCTTCTTGCAAAACACTCGGCAGACCTCCGTGCAGCCTCTAGAACACGATGGGAGATGTTTTCTGTGCTGGCACAGTTTCTCCTTGCCAGACAGAGTGGAAAAGCTTTTTGCTAAGATGTAGACGAGAAGAGAGGCTAAAGACGAAGGTACGGTGCTCTGCAGAGCTAAGCACCGCTCCCGGACCTCTTTCGGCAGAAGACGCACACCGCAGAGCACTGTGAGCGACAGAATCGTCTTTGCGCGAAGAAGCAGCTTCTTCGTCTCCGGGAGCCGGAGAGAGCGGCAACTTGGCAAAGGTGATGAAACAAGCTGTACAACACTGCGATTGTGTGCGCAGCTTGCCAACTGAGAGAAAACAGTACCTGACCACTCTCCTGCCTTTTCTATTCACATGAACATTCGATTGCAAGCTGTTTTGGACAACTTTCTTTCTCTTCTTGCAAAACACTCGGCAGACCTCCGTGCAGCTTCTAAAACACGATGGGAGATGTTTTCTGTGCTGGCAAAGTTTCTCCTTGCCAGACAGAGTGGAAAAGCTTTTTGCTAAGATGTAGACGAGAAGAGAGGCTAAAGACGAAGGTACGGTGCTCTGCAGAGCTAAGCACCGCTCCCGGACCGCTTTCGGCAGAAGGCGCACACCGCAGAGCACTGTGAGCGGCAGAATCGTCTTTGCGCGAAGAAGCAGCTTCTTCGTCTCCGGGAGCCGGAGAGAGCGGCAACTTGGCAAAGGTGATGAAACAAGCTGTACAACACTGCGATTGTGTGCGCAGCTTGCCAACTGAGAGAAAACAGTACCTGACCACTCTCCTGCCTTTTCTATTCACATGAACATTCGATTGCAAGCTGTTTTGGACAACTTTCTTTCTCTTCTTGCGAAAGACTCCGCAGACCTCCGTGCAGCCTCTAGAACACGATGGGAGATGTTTTCTGTGCTGGCACAGTTTCTCCTTGCCAGACAGAGTGGAAAAGCTTTTTGCTAAGATGTAGACGAGAAGAGAGGCTAAAGACGAAGGTACGGTGCTCTGCAGAGCTAAGCACAGCTCCCGGGCGTCTTTCGGCAGAAGGCGCACACCGCAGAGCACTGTGAGCGGCAGAATCGTCTTTGCGCGAAGAAGCAGCTTCTTCGTCTCCGGGAGCCGGAGAGAGCGGCAGCTTCGCAAAGATGATGAAACAAGCTGTACAACACTGCGATTGTGTGCGCAGCTTGCCAACTGAGAGAAAACAGTACCTGACCACTCTCCTGCCTTTTCTATTCACATGAACATTCGATTGCAAGCTGTTTTGGACAACTTTCTTTCTCTTCTTGCAAAACGCTCGGAAGACCTCCGTGCAGCCTCTAGAACACGATGGGAGATGTTTTCTGTGCTGGCAAAGTTTCTCCTTGCCAGACAGAGTGGAAAAGCTTTTTGCTAAGATGTAGACGAGAAGAGAGGCTAAAGACGAAGGTGCGGTGCTCTGCAGAGCTAAGCACCGCTCCCGGACCGCTTTCGGCAGAAGGCGCACACCGCAGAGCACTGTGAGCGGCAGAATCGTCTTTGCGCGAAGAAGCAGCTTCTTCGTCTCCGGGAGCCGGAGAGAGCGGCAACTTGGCAAAGGTGATGAAACAAGCTGTACAACACTGCGATTGTGTGCGCAGCTTGCCAACTGAGAGAAAACAGTACCTGACCACTCTCCTGCCTTTTCTATTCACATGAACATTCGATTGCAAGCTGTTTTGGACAACTTTCTTTCTCTTCTTGCAAGACACTCGGCAGACCTGCGTGCAGCCTCTAGAACACGATGGGAGATGTTTTCTGTGCTGGCACAGTTTCTCCTTGCCAGACAGAGTGGAAAAGCTTTTTGCTAAGATGTAGACGAGAAGAGAGGCTAAAGACGAAGGTACGGTGCTCTGCAGAGCTAAGCACCGCTCCCGGGCGTCTTTCGGCAGAAGGCGCACACCGCAGAGCACTGTGAGCGGCAGAATCGTCTTTGCGCGAAGAAGCAGCTTCTTCGTCTCCGGGAGCCGGAGAGAGCGGCAACTTGGCAAAGGTGATGAAACAAGCTGTACAACACTGCGATTGTGTGCGCAGCTTGCCAAATGAGAGAAAACAGTACCTGACCACTCTCCTGCCTTTTCTATTCACATGAACATTCGATTGCAAGCTGTTTTGGACAACTTTCTTTCTCTTCTTGCGAAAGACTCCGCACACCTCCGTGCAGCTTCTAGAACACGATGGGAGATGTTTTCTGTGCTGGCACAGTTTCTCCTTGCCAGACAGAGTGGAAAAGCTTTTTGCTAAGATGTAGACGAGAAGAGAGGCTAAAGACGAAGGTACGGTGCTCTGCAGAGCTAAGCACAGCTCCCGGGCGTCTTTCGGCAGAAGGCGCACACCGCAGAGCACTGTGAGCGGCAGAATCGTCTTTGCGCGAAGAAGCAGCTTCTTCGTCTCCGGGAGCCGGAGAGAGCGGCAGCTTCGCAAAGATGATGAAACAAGCTGTACAACACTGCGATTGTGTGCGCAGCCTGCCAACTGAGAGAAAACAGTACCTGACCACTCTCCTGCCTTTTCTATTCACATGAACATTCGATTGCAAGCTGTTTTGGACAACTTTCTTTCTCTTCTTGCAAAACACTCGGCAGACCTCCGTGCAGCCTCTAGAACACGATGGGAGATGTTTTCTGTGCTGGCACAGTTTCTCCTTGCCAGACAGAGTGGAAAAGCTTTTTGCTAAGATGTAGACGAGAAGAGAGGCTAAAGACGAAGGTACGGTGCTCTGCAGAGCTAAGCACCGCTCCCGGGCGTCTTTCGGCAGAAGGCGCACACCGCAGAGCACTGTGAGCGGCAGAATCGTCTTTGCGCGAAGAAGCAGCTTCTTCGTCTCCGGGAGCCGGAGAGAGCGGCAACTTGGCAAAGGTGATGAAACAAGCTGTACAACAATGCGATTGTGTGCGCAGCTTGCCAACTGAGAGAAAACAGTACCTGACCACTCTCCTGCCTTTTCTATTCACTTGAACATTCGATTGCAAGCTGTTTTGGACAACTTTCTTTCTCTTCTTGCAAAACACTCGGTAGACCTCCGTGCAGCCTCTAGAACACGATGGGAGATGTTTTTTGTGCTGGCACAGTCTCTCCTTGCCAGACAGAGTGGAAAAGCTTTTTGCTAAGATGTAGACGAGAAGAGAGGCTAAAGACGAAGGTACGGTGCTCTGCAGAGCTAAGCACCGCTCCCGGGCGTCTTTCGGCAGAAGGCGCACACCGCAGAGCACTGTGAGCGGCAGAATCGTCTTTGCGCGAAGAAGCAGCTTCTTCGTCTCCGGGAGCCGGAGAGAGCGGCAACTTCGCAAAGGTGATGAAACAAGCTGTACAACACTGCGATTGTGTGCGCAGCTTGCCAACTGAGAGAAAACAGTACCTGACCACTCTCCTGCCTTTTCTATTCACATGAACATTCGATTGCAAGCTGTTTTGGACAACTTTCTTTCTCTTCTTGCAAAACACTCGGCAGACCTGCGTGCAGCCTCTAGAACACGATGGGAGATGTTTTCTGTGCTGGCACAGTTTCTCCTTGCCAGACAGAGTGGAAAAGCTTTTTGCTAAGATGTAGACGAGAAGAGAGGCTAAAGACGAAGGTACGGTGCTCTGCAGAGCTAAGAACGGCTCCCGGGCGTCTTTCGGCAGAAGGCGCACACCGCAGAGCACTGTGAGCGGCAGAATCGTCTTTGCGCGAAGAAGCAGCTTCTTCGTCTCCGGGAGCCGGAGAGAGCGGCAACTTCGCAAAGGTGATGAAACAAGCTGTACAACACTGCGATTGTGTGCGCAGCTTGCCAACTGAGAGAAAACAGTACCTGACCACTCTCCTGCCTTTTCTATTCACATGAACATTCGATTGCAAGCTGTTTTGGACAACTTTCTTTCTCTTCTTGCAAAATCCTCGGCAGACCTCCGTGCAGCTTCTAGAACACGATGGGAGATGTTTTCTGTGCTGGCACAGTTTCTCCTTGCCAGACAGAGTGGAAAAGCTTTTTGCTAAGATGTAGACGAGAAGAGAGGCTAAAGACGAAGGTACGGTGCTCTGCAGAGCTAAGCACAGCTCCCGGGCCTCTTTCGGCAGAAGGCGCACACCGCAGAGCACTGTGAGCGGCAGAATCGTCTTTGCGCGAAGAAGCAGCTTCTTCGTCTCCGGGAGCCGGAGAGAGCGGCAGCTTCGCAAGGTGATGAAACAAGCTGTACAACACTGCGATTGTGTGCGCAGCTTGCCAACTGAGAGAAAACAGTACCTGACCACTCTCCTGGCTTTTCTATTCACATGAACATTCGATTGCAAGCTGTTTTGGACAACTTTCTTTCTCTTCTTGCAAAACACTAGGCAGACCTCCGTGCAGCCTCTAGAACACGATGGGAGATGTTTTCTGTGCTGGCACCGTTTCTCCTTGCCAGACAGAGTGGAAAAGCTTTTTGCTAAGATGTAGACGAGAAGAGAGGCTAAAGATGAAGGTACGGTGCTCTGCAGAGCTAAGCACCGCTCCCGGGCGTCTTTCGGCAGAAGGCGCACACCGCAGAGCACTGTGAGCGGCAGAATCGTCTTTGCGCGAAGAAGCAGCTTCTTCGTCTCCGGGAGCCGGAGAGAGCGGCAACTTGGCAAAGGTGATGAAACAAGCTGTACAACACTGCGATTGTGTGCGCAGCTTGCCAACTGAGAGAAAACAGTACCTGACCACTCTCCTGCCTTTTCTATTCACATGAACATTCGTTTGGAAGCTGTTTTGGACAACTTTCTTTCTCTTCTTGCAAAACACTCGGCAGACCTCCGTGCAGCCTCTAGAACACGATGGGAGATGTTTTCTGTGCTGGCAAAGTTTCTCCTTGCCAGACAGAGTGGAAAAGCTTTTTGCTAAGATGTAGACGAGAAGAGAGGCTAAAGACGAAGGTACGGTGCTCTGCAGAGCTAAGAACCGCTCCCGGGCGTCTTTCGGCAGAAGGCGCACACCGCAGAGCACTGTGAGCGGCAGAATCGTCTTTGCGCGAAGAAGCAGCTTCTTCGTCTCCGGGAGCCGGAGAGAGCGGCAACTTCGCAAAGGTGATGAAACAAGCTGTACAACACTGCGATTGTGTGCGCAGCTTGCCAACTGAGAGAAAACAGTACCTGACCACTCTCCTGCCTTTTCTATTCACATGAACATTCGATTGCAAGCTGTTTTGGACAACTTTCTTTCTCTTCTTGCAAAATCCTCGGCAGACCTCCGTGCAGCTTCTAGAACACGATGGGAGATGTTTTCTGTGCTGGCACAGTTTCTCCTTGCCAGACAGAGTGGAAAAGCTTTTTGCTAAGATGTAGACGAGAAGAGAGGCTAAAGACGAAGGTACGGTGCTCTGCAGAGCTAAGCACAGCTCCCGGGCCTCTTTCGGCAGAAGGCGCACACCGCAGAGCACTGTGAGCGGCAGAATCGTCTTTGCGCGAAGAAGCAGCTTCTTCGTCTCCGGGAGCCGGAGAGAGCGGCAGCTTCGCAAGGTGATGAAACAAGCTGTACAACACTGCGATTGTGTGCGCAGCTTGCCAACTGAGAGAAAACAGTACCTGACCACTCTCCTGGCTTTTCTATTCACATGAACATTCGATTGCAAGCTGTTTTGGACAACTTTCTTTCTCTTCTTGCAAAACACTAGGCAGACCTCCGTGCAGCCTCTAGAACACGATGGGAGATGTTTTCTGTGCTGGCACCGTTTCTCCTTGCCAGACAGAGTGGAAAAGCTTTTTGCTAAGATGTAGACGAGAAGAGAGGCTAAAGACGAAGGTACGGTGCTCTGCAGAGCTAAGCACCGCTCCCGGGCGTCTTTCGGCAGAAGGCGCACACCGCAGAGCACTGTGAGCGGCAGAATCGTCTTTGCGCGAAGAAGCAGCTTCTTCGTCTCCGGGAGCCGGAGAGAGCGGCAACTTGGCAAAGGTGATGAAACAAGCTGTACAACACTGCGATTGTGTGCGCAGCTTGCCAACTGAGAGAAAACAGTACCTGACCACTCTCCTGCCTTTTCTATTCACATGAACATTCGTTTGGAAGCTGCTTTGGACAACTTTCTTTCTCTTCTAGCGAAAGACTCCGCAGACCTCCGTGCAGCCTCTAGAACACGATGGGAGATGTTTTCTGTGCTGGCACAGTTTCTCCTTGCCAGACAGAGTGGAAAAGCTTTTTGCTAAGATGTAGACGAGAAGAGAGGCTAAAAACGAAGGTACGGTGCTCTGCAGAGCTAAGAACCGCTCCCGGGCGTCTTTCGGCAGAAGGCGCACACCGCAGAGCACTGTGAGCGGCAGAATCGTCTTTGCGCGAAGAAGCAGCTTCTTCGTCTCCGGGAGCCGGAGAGAGCGGCAACTTCGCAAAGGTGATGAAACAAGCTGTACAACACTGCGATTGTGTGCGCAGCTTGCCAACTGAGAGAAAACAGTACCTGACCACTCTCCTGCCTTTTCTATTCACATGAACATTCGATTGCAAGCTGTTTTGGACAACTTTCTTTCTCTTCTTGCAAAACACTCTGCAGACCTCCGTGCAGCCTCTAGAACACGATGGGAGATGTTTTCTGTGCTGGCAAAGTTTCTCCTTGCCAGACAGAGTGGAAAAGCTTTTTGCTAAGATGTAGACGAGAAGAGAGGCTAAAGACGAAGGTACGGTGCTCTGCAGAGCTAAGCACCGCTCTTGGGCTTCTTTCGGCAGAAGGCGCACACCGCAGAGCACTGTGAGCGGCAGAATCGTCTTTGCGCGAAGAAGCAGCTTCTTCGTCTCCGGGAGCCGGAGAGAGCGGCAGCTTCGCAAAGGTGATGAAACAAGCTGTACAACACTGCGATTGTGTGCGCAGCTTGCCAACTGAGAGAAAACAGTACCTGACCACTCTCCTGCCTTTTCTATACACATGAACATTCGATTGCAAGCTGTTTTGGACAACTTTCTTTCTCTTCTTGCAAAACACTCGGCAGACCTCCGTGCAGCCTCTAGAACACGATGGGAGATGTTTTTTGTGCTGGCACAGTTTCTCCTTGCCAGACAGAGTGGAAAAGCTTTTTGCTAAGATGTAGACGAGAAGAGAGGCTAAAGACGAAGGTACGGTGCTCTGCAGAGCTAAGCACCGCTCCCGGACCTCTTTCGGCAGAAGGCGCACACCGCAGAGCACTGTGAGCGGCAGAATCGTCTTTGCGCGAAGAAGCAGCTTCTTCGTCTCCGGGAGCCGGAGAGAGCGGCAGCTTCGCAAAGGTGATGAAACAAGCTGTACAACACTGCGATTGTGTGCGCAGCTTGCCAACTGAGAGAAAACAGTACCTGACCACTCTCCTGCCATTTCTATTCACTTGAACATTCGATTGCAAGCTGTTTTGGACAACTTTCTTTCTCTTCTTGCAAAACACTCGGTAGACCTCCGTGCAGCCTCTAGAACACGATGGGAGATGTTTTTTGTGCTGGCACAGTTTCTCCTTGCCAGACAGAGTGGAAAAGCTTTTTGCTAAGATGTAGACGAGAAGAGAGGCTAAAGACGAAGGTACGGTGCTCTGCAGAGCTAAGCACCGCTCCCGGACCTCTTTCGGCAGAAGGCGCACACCGCAGAGCACTGTGAGCGGCAGAATCGTCTTTGCGCGAAGAAGCAGCTTCTTCGTCTCCGGGAGCCGGAGAGAGCGGCAGCTTCGCAAAGGTGATGAAACAAGCTGTACAACACTGCGATTGTGTGCGCAGCTTGCCAACTGAGAGAAAACAGTACCTGACCACTCTCCTGCCTTTTCTATTCACATGAACATTCGATTGCAAGCTGTTTTGGACAACTTTCTTTCTCTTCTTGCAAAACACTCGGCAGACCAGTGTGCAGCCTCTAGAACACGATGGGAGATGTTTTCTGTGCTGGCACAGTTTCTCCTTGCCAGACAGAGTGGAAAAGCTTTTTGCTAAGATGTAGACGAGAAGAGAGGCTAAAGATGAAGGTACGGTGCTCTGCAGAGCTAAGCACCGCTCCCGGGCGTCTTTCGGCAGAAGGCGCACACCGCAGAGCACTGTGAGCGGCAGAATCGTCTTTGCGCGAAGAAGCAGCTTCTTCGTCTCCGGGAGCCGGAGAGAGCGGCAACTTCGCAAAGGTGATGAAACAAGCTGTACAACACTGCGATTGTGTGCGCAGCTTGCCAACTGAGAGAAAACAGTACCTGACCACTCTCCTGCCTTTTCTATTCACATGAACATTCGATTGCAAGCTGTTTTGGACAACTTTCTTTCTCTTCTTGCAAAACGCTCGGAAGACCTCCGTGCAGCCTCTAGAACACGATGGGAGATGTTTTCTGTGCTGGCACAGTTTCTCCTTGCCAGACAGAGTGGAAAAGCTTTTTGCTAAGATGTAGACGAGAAGAGAGGCTAAAGACGAAGGTACGGTGCTCTGCAGAGCTAAGCACCGCTCCCGGGCGTCTTTCGGCAGAAGGCGCACACCGCAGAGCACTGTGAGCGGCAGAATCGTCTTTGCGCGAAGAAGCAGCTTCTTCGTCTCCGGGAGCCGGAGAGAGCGGCAACTTGGCAAAGGTGATGAAACAAGCTGTACAACACTGCGATTGTGTGCGCAGCTTGCCAACTGAGAGAAAACAGTACCTGACCACTCTCCTGCCTTTTCTATTCACATGAACATTCGATTGCAAGCTGTTTTGGACAACTTTCTTTCTCTTCTTGCAAAACACTCGGCAGACCTCCGTGCAGCCTCTAGAACACGATGGGAGATGTTTTCTGTGCTGGCACAGTTTCTCCTTGCCAGACAGAGTGGAAAAGCTTTTTGCTAAGATGTAGACGAGAAGAGAGGCTAAAGACGAAGGTACGGTGCTCTGCAGAGCTAAGCACCGCTCCCGGACCTCTTTCGGCAGAAGACGCACACCGCAGAGCACTGTGAGCGGCAGAATCGTCTTTGCGCGAAGAAGCAGCTTCTTCGTCTCCGGGAGCCGGAGAGAGCGGCAACTTGGCAAAGGTGATGAAACAAGCTGTACAACACTGCGATTGTGTGCGCAGCTTGCCAACTGAGAGAAAACAGTACCTGACCACTCTCCTGCCTTTTCTATTCACATGAACATTCGATTGCAAGCTGTTTTGGACAACTTTCTTTCTCTTCTTGCAAAACACTCGGCAGACCTCCGTGCAGCTTCTAAAACACGATGGGAGATGTTTTCTGTGCTGGCAAAGTTTCTCCTTGCCAGACAGAGTGGAAAAGCTTTTTGCTAAGATGTAGACGAGAAGAGAGGCTAAAGACGAAGGTACGGTGCTCTGCAGAGCTAAGCACCGCTCCCGGGCTTCTTTCGGCAGAAGGCGCACACCGCAGAGCACTGTGAGCGGCAGAATCGTCTTTGCGCGAAGAAGCAGCTTCTTCGTCTCCGGGAGCCGGAGAGAGCGGCAACTTGGCAAAGGTGATGAAACAAGCTGTACAACACTGCGATTGTGTGCGCAGCTTGCCAACTGAGAGAAAACAGTACCTGACCACTCTCCTGCCTTTTCTATTCACATGAACATTCGATTGCAAGCTGTTTTGGACAACTTTCTTTCTCTTCTTGCAAAACGCTCGGAAGACCTCCGTGCAGCCTCTAGAACACGATGGGAGATGTTTTCTGTGCTGGCACAGTTTCTCCTTGCCAGACAGAGTGGAAAAGCTTTTTGCTAAGATGTAGACGAGAAGAGAGGCTAAAGACGAAGGTACGGTGCTCTGCAGAGCTAAGCACCGCTCCCGGGCGTCTTTCGGCAGAAGGCGCACACCGCAGAGCACTGTGAGCGGCAGAATCGTCTTTGCGCGAAGAAGCAGCTTCTTCGTCTCCGGGAGCCGGAGAGAGCGGCAGCTTCGCAAAGATGATGAAACAAGCTGTACAACACTGCGATTGTGTGCGCAGCTTGCCAACTGAGAGAAAACAGTACCTGACCACTCTCCTGCCTTTTCTATTCACATGAACATTCGATTGCAAGCTGTTTTGGACAACTTTCTTTCTCTTCTTGCAAAACACTCGGCAGACCTGCGTGCAGCCTCTAGAACACGATGGGAGATGTTTTCTGTGCTGGCACAGTTTCTCCTTGCCAGACAGAGTGGAAAAGCTTTTTGCTAAGATGTAGACGAGAAGAGAGGCTAAAGACGAAGGTACGGTGCTCTGCAGAGCTAAGCACCGCTCCCGGGCGTCTTTCGGCAGAAGGCGCACACCGCAGAGCACTGTGAGCGGCAGAATCGTCTTTGCGCGAAGAAGCAGCTTCTTCGTCTCCGGGAGCCGGAGAGAGCGGCAACTTCACAAAGGTGATGAAACAAGCTGTACAACACTGCGATTGTGTGCGCAGCTTGCCAACTGAGAGAAAACAGTACCTGACCACTCTCCTGGCTTTTCTATTCACATGAACATTCGATTGCAAGCTGTTTTGGACAACTTTCTTTCTCTTCTTGCGAAAGACTCCGCACACCTCCGTGCAGCTTCTAGAACACGATGGGAGATGTTTTCTGTGCTGGCACAGTTTCTCCTTGCCAGACAGAGTGGAAAAGCTTTTTGCTAAGATGTAGACGAGAAGAGAGGCTAAAGACGAAGGTACGGTGCTCTGCAGAGCTAAGCACAGCTCCCGGGCGTCTTTCGGCAGAAGGCGCACACCGCAGAGCACTGTGAGCGGCAGAATCGTCTTTGCGCGAAGAAGCAGCTTCTTCGTCTCCGGGAGCCGGAGAGAGCGGCAGCTTCGCAAAGATGATGAAACAAGCTGTACAACACTGCGATTGTGTGCGCAGCTTGCCAACTGAGAGAAAACAGTACCTGACCACTCTCCTGCCTTTTCTATTCACATGAACATTCGATTGCAAGCTGTTTTGGACAACTTTCTTTCTCTTCTTGCAAAACACTCGGCAGACCTCCGTGCAGCCTCTAGAACACGATGGGAGATGTTTTCTGTGCTGGCACAGTTTCTCCTTGCCAGACAGAGTGGAAAAGCTTTTTGCTAAGATGTAGACGAGAAGAGAGGCTAAAGACGAAGGTACGGTGCTCTGCAGAGCTAAGCACCGCTCCCGGACCGCTTTCGGCAGAAGGCGCACACCGCAGAGCACTGTGAGCGGCAGAATCGTCTTTGCGCGAAGAAGCAGCTTCTTCGTCTCCGGGAGCCGGAGAGAGCGGCAACTTGGCAAAGGTGATGAAACAAGCTGTACAACAATGCGATTGTGTGCGCAGCTTGCCAACTGAGAGAAAACAGTACCTGACCACTCTCCTGCCTTTTCTATTCACATGAACATTCGATTGCAAGCTGTTTTGGACAACTTTCTTTCTCTTCTTGCGAAAGACTCCGCAGACCTCCGTGAAGCCTCTAGAACACGATGGGAGATGTTTTCTGTGCTGGCACAGTTTCTCCTTGCCAGACAGAGTGGAAAAGCTTTTTGCTAAGATGTAGACGAGAAGAGAGGCTAAAGACGAAGGTACGGTGCTCTGCAGAGCTAAGCACAGCTCCCGGGCGTCTTTCGGCAGAAGGCGCACACCGCAGAGCACTGTGAGCGGCAGAATCGTCTTTGCGCGAAGAAGCAGCTTCTTCGTCTCCGGGAGCCGGAGAGAGCGGCAGCTTCGCAAAGATGATGAAACAAGCTGTACAACACTGCGATTGTGTGCGCAGCTTGCCAACTGAGAGAAAACAGTACCTGACCACTCTCCTGCCTTTTCTATTCACATGAACATTCGATTGCAAGCTGTTTTGACAACTTTCTTTCTCTTCTTGCGAAAGACTCCGCAGACCTCCGTGCAGCCTCTAGAAGACGATGGGAGATGTTTTTTGTGCTGGCAGAGTTTCTCCTTGCCAGACAGAGTGGAAAAGCTTTTTGCTAAGATGCAGACGAGAAGAGAGGCTAAGGACGTAGGTACGGTGCTCTGCAGAGCTAAGCACCGCTCCCGGACCCCTTTCGGCAGAAGGCGCACACCGCAGAGCACTGTGAGCGGCAGAATCGTCTTTGCGCGAAGAAGCAGCTTCTTCGTCTCCGGGAGCCGGAGAGAGCGGCAACTTCGCAAAGGTGATGAAACAAGCTGTACAACACTGCGATTGTGTGCGCAGCTTGCCAACTGAGAGAAAACAGTACCTGACCACTCTCCTGCCTTTTCTATTCACTTGAACATTCGATTGCAAGCTGTTTTGGACAACTTTCTTTCTCTTCTTGCAAAACACTCGGTAGACCTCCGTGCAGCCTCTAGAACACGATGGGAGATGTTTTTTGTGCTGGCACAGTCTCTCCTTGCCAGACAGAGTGGAAAAGCTTTTTGCTAAGATGTAGACGAGAAGAGAGGCTAAAGACGAAGGTACGGTGCTCTGCAGAGCTAAGCACCGCTCCCGGGCGTCTTTCGGCAGAAGGCGCACACCGCAGAGCACTGTGAGCGGCAGAATCGTCTTTGCGCGAAGAAGCAGCTTCTTCGTCTCCGGGAGCCGGAGAGAGCGGCAACTTGGCAAAGGTGATGAAACAAGCTGTACAACACTGCGATTGTGTGCGCAGCTTGCCAACTGAGAGAAAACAGTACCTGACCACTCTCCTGCCTTTTCTATTCACATGAACATTCGATTGCAAGCTGTTTTGGACAACTTTCTTTCTCTTCTTGCAAAACACTCGGCAGACCTCCGTGCAGCCTCTAGAACACGATGGGAGATGTTTTCTGTGCTGGCACAGTTTCTCCTTGCCAGACAGAGTGGAAAAGCTTTTTGCTAAGATGTAGACGAGAAGAGAGGCTAAAGACGAAGGTACGGTGCTCTGCAGAGCTAAGAACCGCTCCCGGGCGTCTTTCGGCAGAAGGCGCACACCGCAGAGCACTGTGAGCGGCAGAATCGTCTTTGCGCGAAGAAGCAGCTTCTTCGTCTCCGGGAGCCGGAGAGAGCGGCAACTTCGCAAAGGTGATGAAACAAGCTGTACAACACTGCGATTGTGTGCGCAGCTTGCCAACTGAGAGAAAACAGTACCTGACCACTCTCCTGCCTTTTCTATTCACATGAACATTCGATTGCAAGCTGTTTTGGACAACTTTCTTTCTCTTCTTGCAAAATCCTCGGCAGACCTCCGTGCAGCCTCTAGAACACGATGGGAGATGTTTTCTGTGCTGGCAAAGTTTCTCCTTGCCAGACAGAGTGGAAAAGCTTTTTGCTAAGATGTAGACGAGAAGAGAGGCTAAAGAAGCAGGTATGGTGCTCTGCAGAGCAAACCACAGCTCCCGGGCGTCTTTCGGCAGAAGGCGCACACCGCAGAGCACTGTGAGCGGCAGAATCGTCTTTGCGCGAAGAAGCAGCTTCTTTGTCTCCGGGAGCCGGAGAGAGCGGCAACTTCGCAAAGGTGATGAAACAAGCTGTACAACACTGCGATTGTGTGCGCAGCTTGCCAACTGAGAGAAAACAGTACCTGACCACTCTCCTGCCTTTTCTATACACATGAATATTCGATTGCAAGCTGTTTTGGACAACTTTCTTTCTCTTCTTGCAAAACACTCGGCAGACCTCCGTGCAGCCTCTAGAACACGATGGGAGATGTTTTTTGTGCTGGCACAGTTTCTCCCTGCCAGACAGAGTGGAAAAGCTTTTTGCTAAGATGTAGACGAGAAGAGAGGCTAAAGACGAAGGTACGGTGCTCTGCAGAGCTAAGCACCGCTCTTGGGCTTCTTTCGGCAGAAGGCGCACACCGCAGAGCACTGTGAGCGGCAGAATCGTCTTTGCGCGAAGAAGCAGCTTCTTCGTCTCCGGGAGCCGGAGAGAGCGGCAGCTTCGCAAAGGTGATGAAACAAGCTGTACAACACTGCGATTGTGTGCGCAGCTTGCCAACTGAGAGAAAACAGTACCTGACCACTCTCCTGCCTTTTCTATTCACATGAACATTCGATTGCAAGCGGTTTTGGACAACTTTCTTTCTCTTCTTGCAAAACACTCTGCAGACCTCCGTGCAGCCTCTAGAACACGATGGGAGATGTTTTCTGTGCTGGCACAGTTTCTCCTTGCCAGACAGAGTGGAAAAGCTTTTTGCTAAGATGTAGACGAGAAGAGAGGCTAAAGACGAAGGTACGGTGCTCTGCAGAGCTAAGCACCGCTCCCGGGCGTCTTTCGGCAGAAGGCGCACACCGCAGAGCACTGTGAGCGGCAGAATCGTCTTTGCGCGAAGAAGCAGCTTCTTCGTCTCCGGGAGCCGGAGAGAGCGGCAGCTTCGCAAAGGTGATGAAACAAGCTGTACAACACTGCGATTGTGTGCGCAGCTTGCCAACTGAGAGAAAACAGTACCTGACCACTCTCCTGCCTTTTCTATTCACATGAACATTCGATTGCAAGCTGTTTTGGACAACTTTCTTTCTCTTCTTGCAAAACACTCTGCAGACCTCCGTGCAGCCTCTAGAACACGATGGGAGATGTTTTCTGTGCTGGCACAGTTTCTCCTTGCCAGACAGAGTGGAAAAGCTTTTTGCTAAGATGTAGACGAGAAGAGAGGCTAAAGACGAAGGTACGGTGCTCTGCAGAGCTAAGCACCGCTCCCGGACCTCTTTCGGCAGAAGGCGCACACCGCAGAGCACTGTGAGCGGCAGAATCGTCTTTGCGCGAAGAAGCAGCTTCTTCGTCTCCGGGAGCCGGAGAGAGCGGCAGCTTCGCAAAGGTGATGAAACAAGCTGTACAACACTGCGATTGTGTGCGCAGCTTGCCAACTGAGAGAAAACAGTACCTGACCACTCTCCTGCCTTTTCTATTCACATGAACATTCGATTGCAAGCTGTTTTGGACAACTTTCTTTCTCTTCTTGCAAAACACTCGGCAGACCAGTGTGCAGCCTCTAGAACACGATGGGAGATGTTTTCTGTGCTGGCACAGTTTCTCCTTGCCAGACAGAGTGGAAAAGCTTTTTGCTAAGATGTAGACGAGAAGAGAGGCTAAAGACGAAGGTACGGTGCTCTGCAGAGCTAAGCACCGCTCCCGGACCTCTTTCGGCAGAAGGCGCACACCGCAGAGCACTGTGAGCGGCAGAATCGTCTTTGCGCGAAGAAGCAGCTTCTTCGTCTCCGGGAGCCGGAGAGAGCGGCAGCTTCGCAAAGGTGATGAAACAAGCTGTACAACACTGCGATTGTGTGCGCAGCTTGCCAACTGAGAGAAAACAGTACCTGACCACTCTCCTGCCTTTTCTATTCACATGAACATTCGATTGCAAGCTGTTTTGGACAACTTTCTTTCTCTTCTTGCAAAACACTCGGCAGACCTCCGTGCAGCCTCTAGAACACGATGGGAGATGTTTTTTGTGCTGGCACAGTTTCTCCTTGCCAGACAGAGTGGAAAAGCTTTTTGCTAAGATGTAGACGAGAAGAGAGGCTAAAGACGAAGGTACGGTGCTCTGCAGAGCTAAGCACCGCTCCCGGACCTCTTTCGGCAGAAGGCGCACACCGCAGAGCACTGTGAGCGGCAGAATCGTCTTTGCGCGAAGAAGCAGCTTCTTCGTCTCCGGGAGCCGGAGAGAGCGGCAGCTTCGCAAAGGTGATGAAACAAGCTGTACAACACTGCGATTGTGTGCGCAGCTTGCCAACTGAGAGAAAACAGTACCTGACCACTCTCCTGCAAATTCTATTCACTTGAACATTCGATTGCAAGCTGTTTTGGACAACTTTCTTTTCCTTATTGCAAAACACTCGGTAGACCTCCGTGCAGCCTCTAGAACACGATGGGAGATGTTTTTTGTGCTGGCACAGTTTCTCCTTGCCAGACAGAGTGGAAAAGCTTTTTGCTAAGATGTAGACGAGAAGAGAGGCTAAAGACGAAGGTACGGTGCTCTGCAGAGCTAAGCACCGCTCCCGGACCTCTTTCGGCAGAAGGCGCACACCGCAGAGCACTGTGAGCGGCAGAATCGTCTTTGCGCGAAGAAGCAGCTTCTTCGTCTCCGGGAGCCGGAGAGAGCGGCAGCTTCGCAAAGGTGATGAAACAAGCTGTACAACACTGCGATTGTGTGCGCAGCTTGCCAACTGAGAGAAAACAGTACCTGACCACTCTCCTGCCTTTTCTATTCACATGAACATTCGATTGCAAGCTGTTTTGGACAACTTTCTTTCTCTTCTTGCAAAACACTCGGCAGACCAGTGTGCAGCCTCTAGAACACGATGGGAGATGTTTTCTGTGCTGGCACAGTTTCTCCTTGCCAGACAGAGTGGAAAAGCTTTTTGCTAAGATGTAGACGAGAAGAGAGGCTAAAGATGAAGGTACGGTGCTCTGCAGAGCTAAGCACCGCTCCCGGGCGTCTTTCGGCAGAAGGCGCACACCGCAGAGCACTGTGAGCGGCAGAATCGTCTTTGCGCGAAGAAGCAGCTTCTTCGTCTCCGGGAGCCGGAGAGAGCGGCAACTTGGCAAAGGTGATGAAACAAGCTGTACAACACTGCGATTGTGTGCGCAGCTTGCCAACTGAGAGAAAACAGTACCTGACCACTCTCCTGCCTTTTCTATTCACATGAACATTCGATTGCAAGCTGTTTTGGACAACTTTCTTTCTCTTCTTGCAAAACGCTCGGAAGACCTCCGTGCAGCCTCTAGAACACGATGGGAGATGTTTTCTGTGCTGGCACAGTTTCTCCTTGCCAGACAGAGTGGAAAAGCTTTTTGCTAAGATGTAGACGAGAAGAGAGGCTAAAGACGAAGGTACGGTGCTCTGCAGAGCTAAGCACCGCTCCCGGGCGTCTTTCGGCAGAAGGCGCACACCGCAGAGCACTGTGAGCGGCAGAATCGTCTTTGCGCGAAGAAGCAGCTTCTTCGTCTCCGGGAGCCGGAGAGAGCGGAAACTTGGCAAAGGTGATGAAACAAGCTGTACAACACTGCGATTGTGTGCGCAGCTTGCCAACTGAGAGAAAACAGTACCTGACCACTCTCCTGCCTTTTCTATACACATGAACATTCGATTGCAAGCTGTTTTGGACAACTTTCTTTCTCTTCTTGCAAAACACTCGGCAGACCTCCGTGCAGCCTCTAGAACACGATGGGAGATGTTTTTTGTGCTGGCACAGTTTCTCCCTGCCAGACAGAGTGGAAAAGCTTTTTGCTAAGATGTAGACGAGAAGAGAGGCTAAAGACGAAGGTACGGTGCTCTGCAGAGCTAAGCACCGCTCTTGGGCTTCTTTCGGCAGAAGGCGCACACCGCAGAGCACTGTGAGCGGCAGAATCGTCTTTGCGCGAAGAAGCAGCTTCTTCGTCTCCGGGAGCCGGAGAGAGCGGCAACTTGGCAAAGGTGATGAAACAAGCTGTACAACACTGCGATTGTGTGCGCAGCTTGCCAACTGAGAGAAAACAGTACCTGACCACTCTCCTGCCTTTTCTATTCACATGAACATTCGATTGCAAGCTGTTTTGGACAACTTTCTTTCTCTTCTTGCAAAACACTCGGCAGACCTCCGTGCAGCTTCTAAAACACGATGGGAGATGTTTTCTGTGCTGGCAAAGTTTCTCCTTGCCAGACAGAGTGGAAAAGCTTTTTGCTAAGATGTAGACGAGAAGAGAGGCTAAAGACGAAGGTACGGTGCTCTGCAGAGCTAAGCACCGCTCCCGGACCGCTTTCGGCAGAAGGCGCACACCGCAGAGCACTGTGAGCGGCAGAATCGTCTTTGCGCGAAGAAGCAGCTTCTTCGTCTCCGGGAGCCGGAGAGAGCGGCAACTTCGCAAAGGTGATGAAACAAGCTGTACAACACTGCGATTGTGTGCGCAGCTTGCCAACTGAGAGAAAACAGTACCTGACCACTCTCCTGCCTTTTCTATTCACATGAACATTCGATTGCAAGCTGTTTTGGACAACTTTCTTTCTCTTCTTGCGAAAGACTCCGCAGACCTCCGTGCAGCCTCTAGAACACGATGGGAGATGTTTTCTGTGCTGGCACAGTTTCTCCTTGCCAGACAGAGTGGAAAAGCTTTTTGCTAAGATGTAGACGAGAAGAGAGGCTAAAGACGAAGGTACGGTGCTCTGCAGAGCTAAGCACAGCTCCCGGGCGTCTTTCGGCAGAAGGCGCACACCGCAGAGCACTGTGAGCGGCAGAATCGTCTTTGCGCGAAGAAGCAGCTTCTTTGTCTCCGGGAGCCGGAGAGAGCGGCAACTTCGCAAAGGTGATGAAACAAGCTGTACAACACTGCGATTGTGTGCGCAGCTTGCCAACTGAGAGAAAACAGTACCTGACCACTCTCCTGCCTTTTCTATACACATGAACATTCGATTGCAAGCTGTTTTGGACAACTTTCTTTCTCTTCTTGCAAAACACTCGGCAGACCTCCGTGCAGCCTCTAGAACACGATGGGAGATGTTTTTTGTGCTGGCACAGTTTCTCCCTGCCAGACAGAGTGGAAAAGCTTTTTGCTAAGATGTAGACGAGAAGAGAGGCTAAAGACGAAGGTACGGTGCTCTGCAGAGCTAAGCACCGCTCTTGGGCTTCTTTCGGCAGAAGGCGCACACCGCAGAGCACTGTGAGCGGCAGAATCGTCTTTGCGCGAAGAAGCAGCTTCTTCGTCTCCGGGAGCCGGAGAGAGCGGCAGCTTCGCAAAGGTGATGAAACAAGCTGTACAACACTGCGATTGTGTGCGCAGCTTGCCAACTGAGAGAAAACAGTACCTGACCACTCTCCTGCCTTTTCTATTCACATGAACATTCGATTGCAAGCGGTTTTGGACAACTTTCTTTCTCTTCTTGCAAAACACTCTGCAGACCTCCGTGCAGCCTCTAGAACACGATGGGAGATGTTTTCTGTGCTGGCACAGTTTCTCCTTGCCAGACAGAGTGGAAAAGCTTTTTGCTAAGATGTAGACGAGAAGAGAGGCTAAAGACGAAGGTACGGTGCTCTGCAGAGCTAAGCACCGCTCCCGGACCTCTTTCGGCAGAAGGCGCACACCGCAGAGCACTGTGAGCGGCAGAATCGTCTTTGCGCGAAGAAGCAGCTTCTTCGTCTCCGGGAGCCGGAGAGAGCGGCAGCTTCGCAAAGGTGATGAAACAAGCTGTACAACACTGCGATTGTGTGCGCAGCTTGCCAACTGAGAGAAAACAGTACCTGACCACTCTCCTGCCTTTTCTATTCACATGAACATTCGATTGCAAGCTGTTTTGGACAACTTTCTTTCTCTTCTTGCAAAACACTCTGCAGACCTCCGTGCAGCCTCTAGAACACGATGGGAGATGTTTTCTGTGCTGGCACAGTTTCTCCTTGCTAGACAGAGTGGAAAAGCTTTTTGCTAAGATGTAGACGAGAAGAGAGGCTAAAGACGAAGGTACGGTGCTCTGCAGAGCTAAGCACCGCTCCCGGACCTCTTTCGGCAGAAGGCGCACACCGCAGAGCACTGTGAGCGGCAGAATCGTCTTTGCGCGAAGAAGCAGCTTCTTCGTCTCCGGGAGCCGGAGAGAGCGGCAGCTTCGCAAAGGTGATGAAACAAGCTGTACAACACTGCGATTGTGTGCGCAGCTTGCCAACTGAGAGAAAACAGTACCTGACCACTCTCCTGCCTTTTCTATTCACATGAACATTCGATTGCAAGCTGTTTTGGACAACTTTCTTTCTCTTCTTGCAAAACACTCGGCAGACCAGTGTGCAGCCTCTAGAACACGATGGGAGATGTTTTCTGTGCTGGCACAGTTTCTCCTTGCCAGACAGAGTGGAAAAGCTTTTTGCTAAGATGTAGACGAGAAGAGAGGCTAAAGACGAAGGTACGGTGCTCTGCAGAGCTAAGCACCGCTCCCGGACCTCTTTCGGCAGAAGGCGCACACCGCAGAGCACTGTGAGCGGCAGAATCGTCTTTGTGCGAAGAAGCAGCTTCTTCGTCTCCGGGAGCCGGAGAGAGCGGCAGCTTCGCAAAGGTGATGAAACAAGCTGTACAACACTGCGATTGTGTGCGCAGCTTGCCAACTGAGAGAAAACAGTACCTGACCACTCTCCTGCCTTTTCTATTCACATGAACATTCGATTGCAAGCTGTTTTGGACAACTTTCTTTCTCTTCTTGCAAAACACTCGGCAGACCTCCGTGCAGCCTCTAGAACACGATGGGAGATGTTTTTTGTGCTGGCACAGTTTCTCCTTGCCAGACAGAGTGGAAAAGCTTTTTGCTAAGATGTAGACGAGAAGAGAGGCTAAAGACGAAGGTACGGTGCTCTGCAGAGCTAAGCACCGCTCCCGGACCTCTTTCGGCAGAAGGCGCACACCGCAGAGCACTGTGAGCGGCAGAATCGTCTTTGCGCGAAGAAGCAGCTTCTTCGTCTCCGGGAGCCGGAGAGAGCGGCAGCTTCGCAAAGGTGATGAAACAAGCTGTACAACACTGCGATTGTGTGCGCAGCTTGCCAACTGAGAGAAAACAGTACCTGACCACTCTCCTGCAAATTCTATTCACTTGAACATTCGATTGCAAGCTGTTTTGGACAACTTTCTTTTCCTTATTGCAAAACACTCGGTAGACCTCCGTGCAGCCTCTAGAACACGATGGGAGATGTTTTTTGTGCTGGCACAGTTTCTCCTTGCCAGACAGAGTGGAAAAGCTTTTTGCTAAGATGTAGACGAGAAGAGAGGCTAAAGACGAAGGTACGGTGCTCTGCAGAGCTAAGCACCGCTCCCGGACCTCTTTCGGCAGAAGGCGCACACCGCAGAGCACTGTGAGCGGCAGAATCGTCTTTGCGCGAAGAAGCAGCTTCTTCGTCTCCGGGAGCCGGAGAGAGCGGCAGCTTCGCAAAGGTGATGAAACAAGCTGTACAACACTGCGATTGTGTGCGCAGCTTGCCAACTGAGAGAAAACAGTACCTGACCACTCTCCTGCCTTTTCTATTCACATGAACATTCGATTGCAAGCTGTTTTGGACAACTTTCTTTCTCTTCTTGCAAAACACTCGGCAGACCAGTGTGCAGCCTCTAGAACACGATGGGAGATGTTTTCTGTGCTGGCACAGTTTCTCCTTGCCAGACAGAGTGGAAAAGCTTTTTGCTAAGATGTAGACGAGAAGAGAGGCTAAAGATGAAGGTACGGTGCTCTGCAGAGCTAAGCACCGCTCCCGGGCGTCTTTCGGCAGAAGGCGCACACCGCAGAGCACTGTGAGCGGCAGAATCGTCTTTGCGCGAAGAAGCAGCTTCTTCGTCTCCGGGAGCCGGAGAGAGCGGCAACTTGGCAAAGGTGATGAAACAAGCTGTACAACACTGCGATTGTGTGCGCAGCTTGCCAAGTGAGAGAAAACAGTACCTGACCACTCTCCTGCCTTTTCTATTCACATGAACATTCGATTGCAAGCTGTTTTGGACAACTTTCTTTCTCTTCTTGCAAAACGCTCGGAAGACCTCCGTGCAGCCTCTAGAACACGATGGGAGATGTTTTCTGTGCTGGCACAGTTTCTCCTTGCCAGACAGAGTGGAAAAGCTTTTTGCTAAGATGTAGACGAGAAGAGAGGCTAAAGACGAAGGTACGGTGCTCTGCAGAGCTAAGCACCGCTCCCGGGCGTCTTTCGGCAGAAGGCGCACACCGCAGAGCACTGTGAGCGGCAGAATCGTCTTTGCGCGAAGAAGCAGCTTCTTCGTCTCCGGGAGCCGGAGAGAGCGGAAACTTGGCAAAGGTGATGAAACAAGCTGTACAACACTGCGATTGTGTGCGCAGCTTGCCAACTGAGAGAAAACAGTACCTGACCACTCTCCTGCCTTTTCTATACACATGAACATTCGATTGCAAGCTGTTTTGGACAACTTTCTTTCTCTTCTTGCAAAACACTCGGCAGACCTCCGTGCAGCCTCTAGAACACGATGGGAGATGTTTTTTGTGCTGGCACAGTTTCTCCCTGCCAGACAGAGTGGAAAAGCTTTTTGCTAAGATGTAGACGAGAAGAGAGGCTAAAGACGAAGGTACGGTGCTCTGCAGAGCTAAGCACCGCTCTTGGGCTTCTTTCGGCAGAAGGCGCACACCGCAGAGCACTGTGAGCGGCAGAATCGTCTTTGCGCGAAGAAGCAGCTTCTTCGTCTCCGGGAGCCGGAGAGAGCGGCAACTTGGCAAAGGTGATGAAACAAGCTGTACAACACTGCGATTGTGTGCGCAGCTTGCCAACTGAGAGAAAACAGTACCTGACCACTCTCCTGCCTTTTCTATTCACATGAACATTCGATTGCAAGCTATTTTGGACAACTTTCTTTCTCTTCTTGCAAAACACTCGGCAGACCTCCGTGCAGCTTCTAAAACACGATGGGAGATGTTTTCTGTGCTGGCAAAGTTTCTCCTTGCCAGACAGAGTGGAAAAGCTTTTTGCTAAGATGTAGACGAGAAGAGAGGCTAAAGACGAAGGTACGGTGCTCTGCAGAGCTAAGCACCGCTCCCGGACCGCTTTCGGCAGAAGGCGCACACCGCAGAGCACTGTGAGCGGCAGAATCGTCTTTGCGCGAAGAAGCAGCTTCTTCGTCTCCGGGAGCCGGAGAGAGCGGCAACTTCGCAAAGGTGATGAAACAAGCTGTACAACACTGCGATTGTGTGCGCAGCTTGCCAACTGAGAGAAAACAGTACCTGACCACTCTCCTGCCTTTTCTATTCACATGAACATTCGATTGCAAGCTGTTTTGGACAACTTTCTTTCTCTTCTTGCGAAAGACTCCGCAGACCTCCGTGCAGCCTCTAGAACACGATGGGAGATGTTTTCTGTGCTGGCACAGTTTCTCCTTGCCAGACAGAGTGGAAAAGCTTTTTGCTAAGATGTAGACGAGAAGAGAGGCTAAAGACGAAGGTACGGTGCTCTGCAGAGCTAAGCACAGCTCCCGGGCGTCTTTCGGCAGAAGGCGCACACCGCAGAGCACTGTGAGCGGCAGAATCGTCTTTGCGCGAAGAAGCAGCTTCTTCGTCTCCGGGAGCCGGAGAGAGCGGCAGCTTCGCAAAGATGATGAAACAAGCTGTACAACACTGCGATTGTGTGCGCAGCTTGCCAACTGAGAGAAAACAGTACCTGACCACTCTCCTGCCTTTTCTATTCACATGAACATTCGATTGCAAACTGTTTTGGACAACTTTCTTTCTCTTCTTGCAAAACGCTCGGAAGACCTCCGTGCAGCCTCTAGAACACGATGGGAGATGTTTTCTGTGCTGGCAAAGTTTCTCCTTGCCAGACAGAGTGGAAAAGCTTTTTGCTAAGATGTAGACGAGAAGAGAGGCTAAAGACGAAGGTGCGGTGCTCTGCAGAGCTAAGCACCGCTCCCGGACCGCTTTCGGCAGAAGGCGCACACCGCAGAGCACTGTGAGCGGCAGAATCGTCTTTGCGCGAAGAAGCAGCTTCTTCGTCTCCGGGAGCCGGAGAGAGCGGCAACTTGGCAAAGGTGATGAAA
Organism: Melozone crissalis; assembly: GCF_028551555.1. Classification (NCBI taxonomy): domain Eukaryota; kingdom Metazoa; phylum Chordata; class Aves; order Passeriformes; family Passerellidae; genus Melozone; species Melozone crissalis. The sequence continues at coordinate 20,988 of NW_026535996.1, read as the reverse complement.
CAAGCTGTACAACACTGCGATTGTGTGCGCAGCTTGCCAAGTGAGAGAAAACAGTACCTGACCACTCTCCTGCCTTTTCTATTCACATGAACATTCGATTGCAAGCTGTTTTGGACAACTTTCTTTCTCTTCTTGCAAAACACTCGGCAGACCTGCGTGCAGCCTCTAGAACACGATGGGAGATGTTTTCTGTGCTGGCACAGTTTCTCCTTGCCAGACAGAGTGGAAAAGCTTTTTGCTAAGATGTAGACGAGAAGAGAGGCTAAAGACGAAGGTACGGTGCTCTGCAGAGCTAAGCACCGCTCCCGGGCGTCTTTCGGCAGAAGGCGCACACCGCAGAGCACTGTGAGCGGCAGAATCGTCTTTGCGCGAAGAAGCAGCTTCTTCGTCTCCGGGAGCCGGAGAGAGCGGCAACTTGGCAAAGGTGATGAAACAAGCTGTACAACACTGCGATTGTGTGCGCAGCTTGCCAACTGAGAGAAAACAGTACCTGACCACTCTCCTGCCTTTTCTATTCACATGAACATTCGATTGCAAGCTGTTTTGGACAACTTTCTTTCTCTTCTTGCAAAACGCTCGGAAGACCTCCGTGCAGCCTCTAGAACACGATGGGAGATGTTTTCTGTGCTGGCACAGTTTCTCCTTGCCAGACAGAGTGGAAAAGCTTTTTGCTAAGATGTAGACGAGAAGAGAGGCTAAAGACGAAGGTACGGTGCTCTGCAGAGCTAAGCACCGCTCCCGGGCGTCTTTCGGCAGAAGGCGCACACCGCAGAGCACTGTGAGCGGCAGAATCGTCTTTGCGCGAAGAAGCAGCTTCTTCGTCTCCGGGAGCCGGAGAGAGCGGAAACTTGGCAAAGGTGATGAAACAAGCTGTACAACACTGCGATTGTGTGCGCAGCTTGCCAACTGAGAGAAAACAGTACCTGACCACTCTCCTGCCTTTTCTATTCACATGAACATTCGATTGCAAGCTGTTTTGGACAACTTTCTTTCTCTTCTTGCAAAACACTCGGCAGACCTCCGTGCAGCCTCTAGAACACGATGGGAGATGTTTTCTGTGCTGGCACAGTTTCTCCTTGCCAGACAGAGTGGAAAAGCTTTTTGCTAAGATGTAGACGAGAAGAGAGGCTAAAGACGAAGGTACGGTGCTCTGCAGAGCTAAGCACCGCTCCCGGACCTCTTTCGGCAGAAGACGCACACCGCAGAGCACTGTGAGCGGCAGAATCGTCTTTGCGCGAAGAAGCAGCTTCTTCGTCTCCGGGAGCCGGAGAGAGCGGCAACTTGGCAAAGGTGATGAAACAAGCTGTACAACACTGCGATTGTGTGCGCAGCTTGCCAACTGAGAGAAAACAGTACCTGACCACTCTCCTGCCTTTTCTATTCACATGAACATTCGATTGCAAGCTGTTTTGGACAACTTTCTTTCTCTTCTTGCAAAACACTCGGCAGACCTCCGTGCAGCTTCTAAAGCACGATGGGAGATGTTTTCTGTGCTGGCAAAGTTTCTCCTTGCCAGACAGAGTGGAAAAGCTTTTTGCTAAGATGTAGACGAGAAGAGAGGCTAAAGACGAAGGTACGGTGCTCTGCAGAGCTAAGCACCGCTCCCGGACCGCTTTCGGCAGAAGGCGCACACCGCAGAGCACTGTGAGCGGCAGAATCGTCTTTGCGCGAAGAAGCAGCTTCTTCGTCTCCGGGAGCCGGAGAGAGCGGCAACTTGGCAAAGGTGATGAAACAAGCTGTACAACACTGCGATTGTGTGCGCAGCTTGCCAACTGAGAGAAAACAGTACCTGACCACTCTCCTGCCTTTTCTATTCACATGAACATTCGATTGCAAGCTGTTTTGGACAACTTTCTTTCTCTTCTTGCGAAAGACTCCGCAGACCTCCGTGCAGCCTCTAGAACACGATGGGAGATGTTTTCTGTGCTGGCACAGTTTCTCCTTGCCAGACAGAGTGGAAAAGCTTTTTGCTAAGATGTAGACGAGAAGAGAGGCTAAAGACGAAGGTACGGTGCTCTGCAGAGCTAAGCACAGCTCCCGGGCGTCTTTCGGCAGAAGGCGCACACCGCAGAGCACTGTGAGCGGCAGAATCGTCTTTGCGCGAAGAAGCAGCTTCTTCGTCTCCGGGAGCCGGAGAGAGCGGCAGCTTCGCAAAGATGATGAAACAAGCTGTACAACACTGCGATTGTGTGCGCAGCTTGCCAACTGAGAGAAAACAGTACCTGACCACTCTCCTGCCTTTTCTATTCACATGAACATTCGATTGCAAACTGTTTTGGACAACTTTCTTTCTCTTCTTGCAAAACGCTCGGAAGACCTCCGTGCAGCCTCTAGAACACGATGGGAGATGTTTTCTGTGCTGGCAAAGTTTCTCCTTGCCAGACAGAGTGGAAAAGCTTTTTGCTAAGATGTAGACGAGAAGAGAGGCTAAAGACGAAGGTGCGGTGCTCTGCAGAGCTAAGCACCGCTCCCGGACCGCTTTCGGCAGAAGGCGCACACCGCAGAGCACTGTGAGCGGCAGAATCGTCTTTGCGCGAAGAAGCAGCTTCTTCGTCTCCGGGAGCCGGAGAGAGCGGCAACTTGGCAAAGGTGATGAAACAAGCTGTACAACACTGCGATTGTGTGCGCAGCTTGCCAACTGAGAGAAAACAGTACCTGACCACTCTCCTGCCTTTTCTATTCACATGAACATTCGATTGCAAGCTGTTTTGGACAACTTTCTTTCTCTTCTTGCAAAACACTCGGCAGACCTGCGTGCAGCCTCTAGAACACGATGGGAGATGTTTTCTGTGCTGGCACAGTTTCTCCTTGCCAGACAGAGTGGAAAAGCTTTTTGCTAAGATGTAGACGAGAAGAGAGGCTAAAGACGAAGGTACGGTGCTCTGCAGAGCTAAGCACCGCTCCCGGGCGTCTTTCGGCAGAAGGCGCACACCGCAGAGCACTGTGAGCGGCAGAATCGTCTTTGCGCGAAGAAGCAGCTTCTTCGTCTCCGGGAGCCGGAGAGAGCGGAAACTTGGCAAAGGTGATGAAACAAGCTGTACAACACTGCGATTGTGTGCGCAGCTTGCCAACTGAGAGAAAACAGTACCTGACCACTCTCCTGCCTTTTCTATTCACATGAACATTCGATTGCAAGCTGTTTTGGACAACTTTCTTTCTCTTCTTGCGAAAGACTCCGCAGACCTCCGTGCAGCCTCTAGAACACGATGGGAGATGTTTTCTGTGCTGGCACAGTTTCTCCTTGCCAGACAGAGTGGAAAAGCTTTTTGTTAAGATGTAGACGAGAAGAGAGGCTAAAGACGAAGGTACGGTGCTCTGCAGAGCTAAGCACAGCTCCCGGGCGTCTTTCGGCAGAAGGCGCACACCGCAGAGCACTGTGAGCGGCAGAATCGTCTTTGCGCGAAGAAGCAGCTTCTTCGTCTCCGGGAGCCGGAGAGAGCGGCAGCTTCGCAAAGATGATGAAACAAGCTGTACAACACTGCGATTGTGTGCGCAGCTTGCCAACTGAGAGAAAACAGTACCTGACCACTCTCCTGCCTTTTCTATTCACATGAACATTCGATTGCAAACTGTTTTGGACAACTTTCTTTCTCTTCTTGCAAAACGCTCGGAAGACCTCCGTGCAGCCTCTAGAACACGATGGGAGATGTTTTCTGTGCTGGCAAAGTTTCTCCTTGCCAGACAGAGTGGAAAAGCTTTTTGCTAAGATGTAGACGAGAAGAGAGGCTAAAGACGAAGGTGCGGTGCTCTGCAGAGCTAAGCACCGCTCCCGGACCGCTTTCGGCAGAAGGCGCACACCGCAGAGCACTGTGAGCGGCAGAATCGTCTTTGCGCGAAGAAGCAGCTTCTTCGTCTCCGGGAGCCGGAGAGAGCGGCAACTTGGCAAAGGTGATGAAACAAGCTGTACAACACTGCGATTGTGTGCGCAGCTTGCCAACTGAGAGAAAACAGTACCTGACCACTCTCCTGCCTTTTCTATTCACATGAACATTCGATTGCAAGCTGTTTTGGACAACTTTCTTTCTCTTCTTGCAAAACGCTCGGAAGACCTCCGTGCAGCCTCTAGAACACGATGGGAGATGTTTTCTGTGCTGGCACAGTTTCTCCTTGCCAGACAGAGTGGAAAAGCTTTTTGCTAAGATGTAGACGAGAAGAGAGGCTAAAGACGAAGGTACGGTGCTCTGCAGAGCTAAGCACCGCTCCCGGGCGTCTTTCGGCAGAAGGCGCACACCGCAGAGCACTGTGAGCGGCAGAATCGTCTTTGCGCGAAGAAGCAGCTTCTTCGTCTCCGGGAGCCGGAGAGAGCGGAAACTTGGCAAAGGTGATGAAACAAGCTGTACAACACTGCGATTGTGTGCGCAGCTTGCCAACTGAGAGAAAACAGTACCTGACCACTCTCCTGCCTTTTCTATTCACATGAACATTCGATTGCAAGCTGTTTTGGACAACTTTCTTTCTCTTCTTGCAAAACACTCGGCAGACCTCCGTGCAGCCTCTAGAACACGATGGGAGATGTTTTCTGTGCTGGCACAGTTTCTCCTTGCCAGACAGAGTGGAAAAGCTTTTTGCTAAGATGTAGACGAGAAGAGAGGCTAAAGACGAAGGTACGGTGCTCTGCAGAGCTAAGCACCGCTCCCGGACCTCTTTCGGCAGAAGACGCACACCGCAGAGCACTGTGAGCGGCAGAATCGTCTTTGCGCGAAGAAGCAGCTTCTTCGTCTCCGGGAGCCGGAGAGAGCGGCAACTTCGCAAAGGTGATGAAACAAGCTGTACAACACTGCGATTGTGTGCGCAGCTTGACAACTGAGAGAAAACAGTACCTGACCACTCTCCTGCCTTTTCTATTCACATGAACATTCGATTGCAAGCTGTTTTGGACAACTTTCTTTCTCTTCTTGCAAAACACTCGGCAGACCTCCGTGCAGCTTCTAAAACACGATGGGAGATGTTTTCTGTGCTGGCAAAGTTTCTCCTTGCCAGACAGAGTGGAAAAGCTTTTTGCTAAGATGTAGACGAGAAGAGAGGCTAAAGACGAAGGTACGGTGCTCTGCAGAGCTAAGCACCGCTCCCGGACCGCTTTCGGCAGAAGGCGCACACCGCAGAGCACTGTGAGCGGCAGAATCGTCTTTGCGCGAAGAAGCAGCTTCTTCGTCTCCGGGAGCCGGAGAGAGCGGCAACTTCGCAAAGGTGATGAAACAAGCTGTACAACACTGCGATTGTGTGCGCAGCTTGCCAACTGAGAGAAAACAGTACCTGACTACTCTCCTGCCTTTTCTATTCACATGAACATTCGATTGCAAGCTGTTTTGGACAACTTTCTTTCTCTTCTTGCGAAAGACTCCGCAGACCTCCGTGCAGCCTCTAGAACACGATGGGAGATGTTTTCTGTGCTGGCACAGTTTCTCCTTGCCAGACAGAGTGGAAAAGCTTTTTGCTAAGATGTAGACGAGAAGAGAGGCTAAAGACGAAGGTACGGTGCTCTGCAGAGCTAAGCACAGCTCCCGGGCGTCTTTCGGCAGAAGGCGCACACCGCAGAGCACTGTGAGCGGCAGAATCGTCTTTGCGCGAAGAAGCAGCTTCTTCGTCTCCGGGAGCCGGAGAGAGCGGCAGCTTCGCAAAGATGATGAAACAAGCTGTACAACACTGCGATTGTGTGCGCAGCTTGCCAACTGAGAGAAAACAGTACCTGACCACTCTCCTGCCTTTTCTATTCACATGAACATTCGATTGCAAACTGTTTTGGACAACTTTCTTTCTCTTCTTGCAAAACGCTCGGAAGACCTCCGTGCAGCCTCTAGAACACGATGGGAGATGTTTTCTGTGCTGGCAAAGTTTCTCCTTGCCAGACAGAGTGGAAAAGCTTTTTGCTAAGATGTAGACGAGAAGAGAGGCTAAAGACGAAGGTGCGGTGCTCTGCAGAGCTAAGCACCGCTCCCGGACCGCTTTCGGCAGAAGGCGCACACCGCAGAGCACTGTGAGCGGCAGAATCGTCTTTGCGCGAAGAAGCAGCTTCTTCGTCTCCGGGAGCCGGAGAGAGCGGCAACTTGGCAAAGGTGATGAAACAAGCTGTACAACACTGCGATTGTGTGCGCAGCTTGCCAACTGAGAGAAAACAGTACCTGACCACTCTCCTGCCTTTTCTATTCACATGAACATTCGATTGCAAGCTGTTTTGGACAACTTTCTTTCTCTTCTTGCAAAACACTCGGCAGACCTCCGTGCAGCCTCTAGAACACGATGGGAGATGTTTTCTGTGCTGGCACAGTTTCTCCTTGCCAGACAGAGTGGAAAAGCTTTTTGCTAAGATGTAGACGAGAAGAGAGGCTAAAGACGAAGGTACGGTGCTCTGCAGAGCTAAGCACCGCTCCCGGACCGCTTTCGGCAGAAGGCGCACACCGCAGAGCACTGTGAGCGGCAGAATCGTCTTTGCGCGAAGAAGCAGCTTCTTCGTCTCCGGGAGCCGGAGAGAGCGGCAACTTGGCAAAGGTGATGAAACAAGCTGTACAACACTGCGATTGTGTGCGCAGCTTGCCAAGTGAGAGAAAACAGTACCTGACCACTCTCCTGCCTTTTCTATTCACATGAACATTCGATTGCAAGCTGTTTTGGACAACTTTCTTTCTCTTCTTGCAAAACACTCGGCAGACCTGCGTGCAGCCTCTAGAACACGATGGGAGATGTTTTCTGTGCTGGCACAGTTTCTCCTTGCCAGACAGAGTGGAAAAGCTTTTTGCTAAGATGTAGACGAGAAGAGAGGCTAAAGACGAAGGTACGGTGCTCTGCAGAGCTAAGCACCGCTCCCGGACCGCTTTCGGCAGAAGGCGCACACCGCAGAGCACTGTGAGCGGCAGAATCGTCTTTGCGCGAAGAAGCAGCTTCTTCGTCTCCGGGAGCCGGAGAGAGCGGCAACTTGGCAAAGGTGATGAAACAAGCTGTACAACACTGCGATTGTGTGCGCAGCTTGCCAACTGAGAGAAAACAGTACCTGACCACTCTCCTGCCTTTTCTATTCACATGAACATTCGATTGCAAGCTGTTTTGGACAACTTTCTTTCTCTTCTTGCGAAAGACTCCGCAGACCTCCGTGAAGCCTCTAGAACACGATGGGAGATGTTTTCTGTGCTGGCACACTTTCTCCTTGCCAGACAGAGTGGAAAAGCTTTTTGCTAAGATGTAGACGAGAAGAGAGGCTAAAGACGAAGGTACGGTGCTCTGCAGAGCTAAGCACCGCTCCCGGACCTCTTTCGGCAGAAGACGCACACCGCAGAGCACTGTGAGCGGCAGAATCGTCTTTGCGCGAAGAAGCAGCTTCTTCGTCTCCGGGAGCCGGAGAGAGCGGCAACTTGGCAAAGGTGATGAAACAAGCTGTACAACACTGCGATTGTGTGCGCAGCTTGCCAACTGAGAGAAAACAGTACCTGACCACTCTCCTGCCTTTTCTATTCACATGAACATTCGATTGCAAGCTGTTTTGGACAACTTTCTTTCTCTTCTTGCGAAAGACTCCGCAGACCTCCGTGCAGCCTCTAGAACACGATGGGAGATGTTTTCTGTGCTGGCACAGTTTCTCCTTGCCAGACAGAGTGGAAAAGCTTTTTGCTAAGATGTAGACGAGAAGAGAGGCTAAAGACGAAGGTACGGTGCTCTGCAGAGCTAAGCACCGCTCCCGGACCGCTTTCGGCAGAAGGCGCACACCGCAGAGCACTGTGAGCGGCAGAATCGTCTTTGCGCGAAGAAGCAGCTTCTTCGTCTCCGGGAGCCGGAGAGAGCGGCAACTTGGCAAAGGTGATGAAACAAGCTGTACAACACTGCGATTGTGTGCGCAGCTTGCCAACTGAGAGAAAACAGTACCTGACCACTCTCCTGCCTTTTCTATTCACATGAACATTCGATTGCAAGCTGTTTTGGACAACTTTCTTTCTCTTCTTGCGAAAGACTCCGCAGACCTCCGTGCAGCCTCTAGAACACGATGGGAGATGTTTTCTGTGCTGGCACAGTTTCTCCTTGCCAGACAGAGTGGAAAAGCTTTTTGCTAAGATGTAGACGAGAAGAGAGGCTAAAGACGAAGGTACGGTGCTCTGCAGAGCTAAGCACCGCTCCCGGGCGTCTTTCGGCAGAAGGCGCACACCGCAGAGCACTGTGAGCGGCAGAATCGTCTTTGCGCGAAGAAGCAGCTTCTTCGTCTCCGGGAGCCGGAGAGAGCGGCAGCTTCGCAAAGATGATGAAACAAGCTGTACAACACTGCGATTGTGTGCGCAGCTTGCCAACTGAGAGAAAACAGTACCTGACCACTCTCCTGCCTTTTCTATTCACATGAACATTCGATTGCAAACTGTTTTGGACAACTTTCTTTCTCTTCTTGCAAAACGCTCGGAAGACCTCCGTGCAGCCTCTAGAACACGATGGGAGATGTTTTCTGTGCTGGCAAAGTTTCTCCTTGCCAGACAGAGTGGAAAAGCTTTTTGCTAAGATGTAGACGAGAAGAGAGGCTAAAGACGAAGGTGCGGTGCTCTGCAGAGCTAAGCACCGCTCCCGGACCGCTTACGGCAGAAGGCGCACACCGCAGAGCACTGTGAGCGGCAGAATCGTCTTTGCGCGAAGAAGCAGCTTCTTCGTCTCCGGGAGCCGGAGAGAGCGGCAACTTGGCAAAGGTGATGAAACAAGCTGTACAACACTGCGATTGTGTGCGCAGCTTGCCAACTGAGAGAAAACAGTACCTGACCACTCTCCTGCCTTTTCTATTCACATGAACATTCGATTGCAAGCTGTTTTGGACAACTTTCTTTCTCTTCTTGCAAAACACTCGGCAGACCTGCGTGCAGCCTCTAGAACACGATGGGAGATGTTTTCTGTGCTGGCACAGTTTCTCCTTGCCAGACAGAGTGGAAAAGCTTTTTGCTAAGATGTAGACGAGAAGAGAGGCTAAAGACGAAGGTACGGTGCTCTGCAGAGCTAAGCACCGCTCCCGGGCGTCTTTCGGCAGAAGGCGCACACCGCAGAGCACTGTGAGCGGCAAAATCGTCTTTGCGCGAAGAAGCAGCTTCTTCGTCTCCGGGAGCCGGAGAGAGCGGCAACTTCGCAAAGGTGATGAAACAAGCTGTACAACACTGCGATTGTGTGCGCAGCTTGCCAACTGAGAGAAAACAGTACCTGACCACTCTCCTGCCTTTTCTATTCACATGAACATTCGATTGCAAGCTGTTTTGGACAACTTTCTTTCTCTTCTTGCGAAAGACTCCGCACACCTCCGTGCAGCTTCTAGAACACGATGGGAGATGTTTTCTGTGCTGGCACAGTTTCTCCTTGCCAGACAGAGTGGAAAAGCTTTTTGCTAAGATGTAGACGAGAAGAGAGGCTAAAGACGAAGGTACGGTGCTCTGCAGAGCTAAGCACAGCTCCCGGGCGTCTTTCGGCAGAAGGCGCACACCGCAGAGCACTGTGAGCGGCAGAATCGTCTTTGCGCGAAGAAGCAGCTTCTTCGTCTCCGGGAGCCGGAGAGAGCGGCAGCTTCGCAAAGATGATGAAACAAGCTGTACAACACTGCGATTGTGTGCGCAGCTTGCCAACTGAGAGAAAACAGTACCTGACCACTCTCCTGCCTTTTCTATTCACATGAACATTCGATTGCAAGCTGTTTTGGACAACTTTCTTTCTCTTCTTGCAAAACACTCGGCAGACCTCCGTGCAGCCTCTAGAACACGATGGGAGATGTTTTCTGTGCTGGCACAGTTTCTCCTTGCCAGACAGAGTGGAAAAGCTTTTTGCTAAGATGTAGACGAGAAGAGAGGCTAAAGACGAAGGTACGGTGCTCTGCAGAGCTAAGCACCGCTCCCGGACCGCTTTCGGCAGAAGGCGCACACCGCAGAGCACTGTGAGCGGCAGAATCGTCTTTGCGCGAAGAAGCAGCTTCTTCGTCTCCGGGAGCCGGAGAGAGCGGCAACTTGGCAAAGGTGATGAAACAAGCTGTACAACAATGCGATTGTGTGCGCAGCTTGCCAACTGAGAGAAAACAGTACCTGACCACTCTCCTGCCTTTTCTATTCACATGAACATTCGATTGCAAGCTGTTTTGGACAACTTTCTTTCTCTTCTTGCGAAAGACTCCGCAGACCTCCGTGCAGCCTCTAGAACACGATGGGAGATGTTTTCTGTGCTGGCACAGTTTCTCCTTGCCAGACAGAGTGGAAAAGCTTTTTGCTAAGATGTAGACGAGAAGAGAGGCTAAAGACGAAGGTACGGTGCTCTGCAGAGCTAAGCACAGCTCCCGGGCGTCTTTCGGCAGAAGGCGCACACCGCAGAGCACTGTGAGCGGCAGAATCGTCTTTGCGCGAAGAAGCAGCTTCTTCGTCTCCGGGAGCCGGAGAGAGCGGCAGCTTCGCAAAGGTGATGAAACAAGCTGTACAACACTGCGATTGTGTGCGCAGCTTGCCAACTGAGAGAAAACAGTACCTGACCACTCTCCTGCCTTTTCTATTCACATGAACATTCGATTGCAAGCTGTTTTGGACAACTTTCTTTCTCTTCTTGCGAAAGACTCCGCAGACCTCCGTGCAGCCTCTAGAAGACGATGGGAGATGTTTTTTGTGCTGGCAGAGTTTCTCCTTGCCAGACAGAGTGGAAAAGCTTTTTGCTAAGATGCAGACGAGAAGAGAGGCTAAGGACGTAGGTACGGTGCTCTGCAGAGCTAAGCACCGCTCCCGGACCTCTTTCGGCAGAAGGCGCACACCGCAGAGCACTGTGAGCGGCAGAATCGTCTTTGCGCGAAGAAGCAGCTTCTTTGTCTCCGGGAGCCGGAGAGAGCGGCAACTTGGCAAAGGTGATGAAACAAGCTGTACAACACTGCGATTGTGTGCGCAGCTTGCCAACTGAGAGAAAACAGTACCTGACCACTCTCCTGCCTTTTCTATTCACTTGAACATTCGATTGCAAGCTGTTTTGGACAACTTTCTTTCTCTTCTTGCAAAACACTCGGTAGACCTCCGTGCAGCCTCTAGAACACGATGGGAGATGTTTTCTGTGCTGGCACAGTTTCTCCTTGCCAGACAGAGTGGAAAAGCTTTTTGCTAAGATGTAGACGAGAAGAGAGGCTAAAGACGAAGGTACGGTGCTCTGCAGAGCTAAGAACCGCTCCCGGGCGTCTTTCGGCAGAAGGCGCACACCGCAGAGCACTGTGAGCGGCAGAATCGTCTTTGCGCGAAGAAGCAGCTTCTTCGTCTCCGGGAGCCGGAGAGAGCGGCAACTTCGCAAAGGTGATGAAACAAGCTGTACAACACTGCGATTGTGTGCGCAGCTTGCCAACTGAGAGAAAACAGTACCTGACCACTCTCCTGGCTTTTCTATTCACATGAACATTCGATTGCAAGCTGTTTTGGACAACTTTCTTTCTCTTCTTGCAAAATCCTCGGCAGACCTCCGTGCAGCTTCTAGAACACGATGGGAGATGTTTTCTGTGCTGGCACAGTTTCTCCTTGCCAGACAGAGTGGAAAAGCTTTTTGCTAAGATGTAGACGAGAAGAGAGGCTAAAGACGAAGGTACGGTGCTCTGCAGAGCTAAGCACAGCTCCCGGGCCTCTTTCGCAGAAGGCGCACACCGCAGAGCACTGTGAGCGGCAGAATCGTCTTTGCGCGAAGAAGCAGCTTCTTCGTCTCCGGGAGCCGGAGAGAGCGGCAGCTTCGCAAGGTGATGAAACAAGCTGTACAACACTGCGATTGTGTGCGCAGCTTGCCAACTGAGAGAAAACAGTACCTGACCACTCTCCTGGCTTTTCTATTCACATGAACATTCGATTGCAAGCTGTTTTGGACAACTTTCTTTCTCTTCTTGCAAAACACTAGGCAGACCTCCGTGCAGCCTCTAGAACACGATGGGAGATGTTTTCTGTGCTGGTACCGTTTCTCCTTGCCAGACAGAGTGGAAAAGCTTTTTGCTAAGATGTAGACGAGAAGAGAGGCTAAAGATGAAGGTACGGTGCTCTGCAGAGCTAAGCACCGCTCCCGGGCGTCTTTCGGCAGAAGGCGCACACCGCAGAGCACTGTGAGCGGCAGAATCGTCTTTGCGCGAAGAAGCAGCTTCTTCGTCTCCGGGAGCCGGAGAGAGCGGCAACTTGGCAAAGGTGATGAAACAAGCTGTACAACACTGCGATTGTGTGCGCAGCTTGCCAACTGAGAGAAAACAGTACCTGACCACTCTCCTGCCTTTTCTATTCACATGAACATTCGTTTGGAAGCTGCTTTGGACAACTTTCTTTCTCTTCTAGCGAAAGACTCCGCAGACCTCCGTGCAGCCTCTAGAACACGATGGGAGAGGTTTTCTGTGCTGGCACAGTTTCTCCTTGCCAGACAGAGTGGAAAAGCTTTTTGCTAAGATGTAGACGAGAAGAGAGGCTAAAGACGAAGGTACGGTGCTCTGCAGAGCTAAGCACCGCTCCCGGACCTCTTTCGGCAGAAGGCGCACACCGCAGAGCACTGTGAGCGGCAGAATCGTCTTTGCGCGAAGAAGCAGCTTCTTCGTCTCCGGGAGCCGGAGAGAGCGGCAACTTCGCAAAGGTGATGAAACAAGCTGTACAACACTGCGATTGTGTGCGCAGCTTGCCAACTGAGAGAAAACAGTACCTGACCACTCTCCTGCCTTTTCTATTCACATGAACATTCGATTGCAAGCTGTTTTGGACAACTTTCTTTCTCTTCTTGCAAAACACTCTGCAGACCTCCGTGCAGCCTCTAGAACACGATGGGAGATGTTTTCTGTGCTGGCAAAGTTTCTCCTTGCCAGACAGAGTGGAAAAGCTTTTTGCTAAGATGTAGACGAGAAGAGAGGCTAAAGAAGCAGGTATGGTGCTCTGCAGAGCAAACCACAGCTCCCGGGCGTCTTTCGGCAGAAGGCGCACACCGCAGAGCACTGTGAGCGGCAGAATCGTCTTTGCGCGAAGAAGCAGCTTCTTTGTCTCCGGGAGCCGGAGAGAGCGGCAACTTCGCAAAGGTGATGAAACAAGCTGTACAACACTGCGATTGTGTGCGCAGCTTGCCAACTGAGAGAAAACAGTACCTGACCACTCTCCTGCCTTTTCTATACACATGAACATTCGATTGCAAGCTGTTTTGGACAACTTTCTTTCTCTTCTTGCAAAACACTCGGCAGACCTCCGTGCAGCCTCTAGAACACGATGGGAGATGTTTTTTGTGCTGGCACAGTTTCTCCCTGCCAGACAGAGTGGAAAAGCTTTTTGCTAAGATGTAGACGAGAAGAGAGGCTAAAGACGAAGGTACGGTGCTCTGCAGAGCTAAGCACCGCTCTTGGGCTTCTTTCGGCAGAAGGCGCACACCGCAGAGCACTGTGAGCGGCAGAATCGTCTTTGCGCGAAGAAGCAGCTTCTTCGTCTCCGGGAGCCGGAGAGAGCGGCAGCTTCGCAAAGGTGATGAAACAAGCTGTACAACACTGCGATTGTGTGCGCAGCTTGCCAACTGAGAGAAAACAGTACCTGACCACTCTCCTGCCTTTTCTATTCACATGAACATTCGATTGCAAGCGGTTTTGGACAACTTTCTTTCTCTTCTTGCAAAACACTCTGCAGACCTCCGTGCAGCCTCTAGAACACGATGGGAGATGTTTTCTGTGCTGGCACAGTTTCTCCTTGCCAGACAGAGTGGAAAAGCTTTTTGCTAAGATGTAGACGAGAAGAGAGGCTAAAGACGAAGGTACGGTGCTCTGCAGAGCTAAGCACCGCTCCCGGACCTCTTTCGGCAGAAGGCGCACACCGCAGAGCACTGTGAGCGGCAGAATCGTCTTTGCGCGAAGAAGCAGCTTCTTCGTCTCCGGGAGCCGGAGAGAGCGGCAGCTTCGCAAAGGTGATGAAACAAGCTGTACAACACTGCGATTGTGTGCGCAGCTTGCCAACTGAGACAAAACAGTACCTGACCACTCTCCTGCCTTTTCTATTCACATGAACATTCGATTGCAAGCTGTTTTGGACAACTTTCTTTCTCTTCTTGCAAAACACTCTGCAGACCTCCGTGCAGCCTCTAGAACACGATGGGAGATGTTTTCTGTGCTGGCACAGTTTCTCCTTGCCAGACAGAGTGGAAAAGCTTTTTGCTAAGATGTAGACGAGAAGAGAGGCTAAAGACGAAGGTACGGTGCTCTGCAGAGCTAAGCACCGCTCCCGGACCTCTTTCGGCAGAAGGCGCACACCGCAGAGCACTGTGAGCGGCAGAATCGTCTTTGCGCGAAGAAGCAGCTTCTTCGTCTCCGGGAGCCGGAGAGAGCGGCAGCTTCGCAAAGGTGATGAAACAAGCTGTACAACACTGCGATTGTGTGCGCAGCTTGCCAACTGAGAGAAAACAGTACCTGACCACTCTCCTGCCTTTTCTATTCACATGAACATTCGATTGCAAGCTGTTTTGGACAACTTTCTTTCTCTTCTTGCAAAACACTCGGCAGACCAGTGTGCAGCCTCTAGAACACGATGGGAGATGTTTTCTGTGCTGGCACAGTTTCTCCTTGCCAGACAGAGTGGAAAAGCTTTTTGCTAAGATGTAGACGAGAAGAGAGGCTAAAGACGAAGGTACGGTGCTCTGCAGAGCTAAGCACCGCTCCCGGACCTCTTTCGGCAGAAGGCGCACACCGCAGAGCACTGTGAGCGGCAGAATCGTCTTTGCGCGAAGAAGCAGCTTCTTCGTCTCCGGGAGCCGGAGAGAGCGGCAGCTTCGCAAAGGTGATGAAACAAGCTGTACAACACTGCGATTGTGTGCGCAGCTTGCCAACTGAGAGAAAACAGTACCTGACCACTCTCCTGCCTTTTCTATTCACATGAACATTCGATTGCAAGCTGTTTTGGACAACTTTCTTTCTCTTCTTGCAAAACACTCTGCAGACCTCCGTGCAGCCTCTAGAACACGATGGGAGATGTTTTCTGTGCTGGCACAGTTTCTCCTTGCCAGACAGAGTGGAAAAGCTTTTTGCTAAGATGTAGACGAGAAGAGAGGCTAAAGACGAAGGTACGGTGCTCTGCAGAGCTAAGCACAGCTCCCGGGCGTCTTTCGGCAGAAGGCGCACACCGCAGAGCACTGTGAGCGGCAGAATCGTCTTTGCGCGAAGAAGCAGCTTCTTCGTCTCCGGGAGCCGGAGAGAGCGGCAGCTTCGCAAAGATGATGAAACAAGCTGTACAACACTGCGATTGTGTGCGCAGCTTGCCAACTGAGAGAAAACAGTACCTGACCACTCTCCTGCCTTTTCTATTCACATGAACATTCGATTGCAAGCTGTTTTGGACAACTTTCTTTCTCTTCTTGCGAAAGACTCCGCAGACCTCCGTGCAGCCTCTAGAAGACGATGGGAGATGTTTTTTGTGCTGGCAGAGTTTCTCCTTGCCAGACAGAGTGGAAAAGCTTTTTGCTAAGATGCAGACGAGAAGAGAGGCTAAGGACGTAGGTACGGTGCTCTGCAGAGCTAAGCACCGCTCCCGGACCTCTTTCGGCAGAAGGCGCACACCGCAGAGCACTGTGAGCGGCAGAATCGTCTTTGCGCGAAGAAGCAGCTTCTTCGTCTCCGGGAGCCGGAGAGAGCGGCAACTTGGCAAAGGTGATGAAACAAGCTGTACAACACTGCGATTGTGTGCGCAGCTTGCCAACTGAGAGAAAACAGTACCTGACCACTCTCCTGCCTTTTCTATTCACTTGAACATTCGATTGCAAGCTGTTTTGGACAACTTTCTTTCTCTTCTTGCAAAACACTCGGCAGACCTCCGTGCAGCCTCTAGAACACGATGGGAGATGTTTTTTGTGCTGGCACAGTCTCTCCTTGCCAGACAGAGTGGAAAAGCTTTTTGCTAAGATGTAGACGAGAAGAGAGGCTAAAGACGAAGGTACGGTGCTCTGCAGAGCTAAGCACCGCTCCCGGGCGTCTTTCGGCAGAAGGCGCACACCGCAGAGCACTGTGAGCGGCAAAATCGTCTTTGCGCGAAGAAGCAGCTTCTTCGTCTCCGGGAGCCGGAGAGAGCGGCAACTTGGCAAAGGTGATGAAACAAGCTGTACAACACTGCGATTGTGTGCGCAGCTTGCCAACTGAGAGAAAACAGTACCTGACCACTCTCCTGCCTTTTCTATTCACATGAACATTCGATTGCAAGCTGTTTTGGACAACTTTCTTTCTCTTCTTGCAAAACACTCGGCAGACCTCCGTGCAGCCTCTAGAACACGATGGGAGATGTTTTCTGTGCTGGCACAGTTTCTCCTTGCCAGACAGAGTGGAAAAGCTTTTTGCTAAGATGTAGACGAGAAGAGAGGCTAAAGACGAAGGTACGGTGCTCTGCAGAGCTAAGAACCGCTCCCGGGCGTCTTTCGGCAGAAGGCGCACACCGCAGAGCACTGTGAGCGGCAGAATCGTCTTTGCGCGAAGAAGCAGCTTCTTCGTCTCCGGGAGCCGGAGAGAGCGGCAACTTCGCAAAGGTGATGAAACAAGCTGTACAACACTGCGATTGTGTGCGCAGCTTGCCAACTGAGAGAAAACAGTACCTGACCACTCTCCTGCCTTTTCTATTCACATGAACATTCGATTGCAAGCTGTTTTGGACAACTTTCTTTCTCTTCTTGCAAAATCCTCGGCAGACCTCCGTGCAGCTTCTAGAACACGATGGGAGATGTTTTCTGTGCTGGCACAGTTTCTCCTTGCCAGACAGAGTGGAAAAGCTTTTTGCTAAGATGTAGACGAGAAGAGAGGCTAAAGACGAAGGTACGGTGCTCTGCAGAGCTAAGCACCGCTCCCGGGGCTCTTTCGGCAGAAGGCGCACACCGCAGAGCACTGTGAGCGGCAGAATCGTCTTTGCGCGAAGAAGCAGCTTCTTCGTCTCCGGGAGCCGGAGAGAGCGGCAGCTTCGCAAGGTGATGAAACAAGCTGTACAACACTGCGATTGTGTGCGCAGCTTGCCAAGTGAGAGAAAACAGTACCTGACCACTCTCCTGCCTTTTCTATTCACATGAACATTCGATTGCAAGCTGTTTTGGACAACTTTCTTTCTCTTCTTGCAAAACACTCGGCAGACCTCCGTGCAGCCTCTAGAACACGATGGGAGATGTTTTCTGTGCTGGCACCGTTTCTCCTTGCCAGACAGAGTGGAAAAGCTTTTTGCTAAGATGTAGACGAGAAGAGAGGCTAAAGACGAAGGTACGGTGCTCTGCAGAGCTAAGCACCGCTCCCGGGCGTCTTTCGGCAGAAGGCGCACACCGCAGAGCACTGTGAGCGGCAGAATCGTCTTTGCGCGAAGAAGCAGCTTCTTCGTCTCCGGGAGCCGGAGAGAGCGGCAACTTGGCAAAGGTGATGAAACAAGCTGTACAACACTGCGATTGTGTGCGCAGCTTGCCAACTGAGAGAAAACAGTACCTGACCACTCTCCTGCCTTTTCTATTCACATGAACATTCGTTTGGAAGCTGCTTTGGACAACTTTCTTTCTCTTCTAGCGAAAGACTCCGCAGACCTCCGTGCAGCCTCTAGAACACGATGGGAGATGTTTTCTGTGCTGGCACAGTTTCTCCTTGCCAGACAGAGTGGAAAAGCTTTTTGCTAAGATGTAGACGAGAAGAGAGCCTAAAGACGAAGGTACGGTGCTCTGCAGAGCTAAGCACCGCTCCCGGACCTCTTTCGGCAGAAGGCGCACACCGCAGAGCACTGTGAGCGGCAGAATCGTCTTTGCGCGAAGAAGCAGCTTCTTCGTCTCCGGGAGCCGGAGAGAGCGGCAACTTGGCAAAGGTGATGAAACAAGCTGTACAACACTGCGATTGTGTGCGCAGCTTGCCAACTGAGAGACAACAGTACCTGACCACTCTCCTGCCTTTTCTATTCACATGAACATTCGATTGCAAGCTGTTTTGGACAACTTTCTTTCTCTTCTTGCAAAACACTCGGCAGACCTCCGTGCAGCCTCTAGAACACGATGGGAGATGTTTTCTGTGCTGGCACAGTTTCTCCTTGCCAGACAGAGTGGAAAAGCTTTTTGCTAAGATGTAGACGAGAAGAGAGGCTAAAGACGAAGGTACGGTGCTCTGCAGAGCTAAGCACCGCTCCCGGACCTCTTTCGGCAGAAGGCGCACACCGCAGAGCACTGTGAGCGGCAGAATCGTCTTTGCGCGAAGAAGCAGCTTCTTCGTCTCCGGGAGCCGGAGAGAGCGGCAACTTCGCAAAGGTGATGAAACAAGCTGTACAACACTGCGATTGTGTGCGCAGCTTGCCAACTGAGAGAAAACAGTACCTGACCACTCTCCTGCCTTTTCTATTCACATGAACATTCGATTGCAAGCTGTTTTGGACAACTTTCTTTCTCTTCTTGCAAAACACTCTGCAGACCTCCGTGCAGCCTCTAGAACACGATGGGAGATGTTTTCTGTGCTGGCACCGTTTCTCCTTGCCAGACAGAGTGGAAAAGCTTTTTGCTAAGATGTAGACGAGAAGAGAGGCTAAAAAAGCAGGTATGGTGCTCTGCAGAGCAAACCACAGCTCCCGGGCGTCTTTCGGCAGAAGGCGCACACCGCAGAGCACTGTGAGCGGCAGAATCGTCTTTGCGCGAAGAAGCAGCTTCTTTGTCTCCGGGAGCCGGAGAGAGCGGCAACTTCGCAAAGGTGATGAAACAAGCTGTACAACACTGCGATTGTGTGCGCAGCTTGCCAACTGAGAGAAAACAGTACCTGACCACTCTCCTGCCTTTTCTATACACATGAACATTCGATTGCAAGCTGTTTTGGACAACTTTCTTTCTCTTCTTGCAAAACACTCGGCAGACCTCCGTGCAGCCTCTAGAACACGATGGGAGATGTTTTTTGTGCTGGCACAGTTTCTCCCTGCCAGACAGAGTGGAAAAGCTTTTTGCTAAGATGTAGACGAGAAGAGAGGCTAAAGACGAAGGTACGGTGCTCTGCAGAGCTAAGCACCGCTCTTGGGCTTCTTTCGGCAGAAGGCGCACACCGCAGAGCACTGTGAGCGGCAGAATCGTCTTTGCGCGAAGAAGCAGCTTCTTCGTCTCCGGGAGCCGGAGAGAGCGGCAGCTTCGCAAAGGTGATGAAACAAGCTGTACAACACTGCGATTGTGTGCGCAGCTTGCCAACTGAGAGAAAACAGTACCTGACCACTCTCCTGCCTTTTCTATACACATGAACATTCGATTGCAAGCTGTTTTGGACAACTTTCTTTCTCTTCTTGCAAAACACTCGGCAGACCTCCGTGCAGCCTCTAGAACACGATGGGAGATGTTTTTTGTGCTGGCACAGTTTCTCCTTGCCAGACAGAGTGGAAAAGCTTTTTGCTAAGATGTAGACGAGAAGAGAGGCTAAAGACGAAGGTACGGTGCTCTGCAGAGCTAAGCACCGCTCCCGGACCTCTTTCGGCAGAAGGCGCACACCGCAGAGCACTGTGAGCGGCAGAATCGTCTTTGCGCGAAGAAGCAGCTTCTTCGTCTCCGGGAGCCGGAGAGAGCGGCAGCTTCGCAAAGGTGATGAAACAAGCTGTACAACACTGCGATTGTGTGCGCAGCTTGCCAACTGAGAGAAAACAGTACCTGACCACTCTCCTGCCATTTCTATTCACTTGAACATTCGATTGCAAGCTGTTTTGGACAACTTTCTTTCTCTTCTTGCAAAACACTCGGTAGACCTCCGTGCAGCCTCTAGAACACGATGGGAGATGTTTTTTGTGCTGGCACAGTTTCTCCTTGCCAGACAGAGTGGAAAAGCTTTTTGCTAAGATGTAGACGAGAAGAGAGGCTAAAGACGAAGGTACGGTGCTCTGCAGAGCTAAGCACCGCTCCCGGACCTCTTTCGGCAGAAGGCGCACACCGCAGAGCACTGTGAGCGGCAGAATCGTCTTTGCGCGAAGAAGCAGCTTCTTCGTCTCCGGGAGCCGGAGAGAGCGGCAGCTTCGCAAAGGTGATGAAACAAGCTGTACAACACTGCGATTGTGTGCGCAGCTTGCCAACTGAGAGAAAACAGTACCTGACCACTCTCCTGCCTTTTCTATTCACATGAACATTCGATTGCAAGCTGTTTTGGACAACTTTCTTTCTCTTCTTGCAAAACACTCGGCAGACCAGTGTGCAGCCTCTAGAACACGATGGGAGATGTTTTCTGTGCTGGCACAGTTTCTCCTTGCCAGACAGAGTGGAAAAGCTTTTTGCTAAGATGTAGACGAGAAGAGAGGCTAAAGATGAAGGTACGGTGCTCTGCAGAGCTAAGCACCGCTCCCGGGCGTCTTTCGGCAGAAGGCGCACACCGCAGAGCACTGTGAGCGGCAGAATCGTCTTTGCGCGAAGAAGCAGCTTCTTCGTCTCCGGGAGCCGGAGAGAGCGGCAACTTCGCAAAGGTGATGAAACAAGCTGTACAACACTGCGATTGTGTGCGCAGCTTGCCAACTGAGAGAAAACAGTACCTGACCACTCTCCTGCCTTTTCTATTCACATGAACATTCGATTGCAAGCTGTTTTGGACAACTTTCTTTCTCTTCTTGCAAAACGCTCGGAAGACCTCCGTGCAGCCTCTAGAACACGATGGGAGATGTTTTCTGTGCTGGCACAGTTTCTCCTTGCCAGACAGAGTGGAAAAGCTTTTTGCTAAGATGTAGACGAGAAGAGAGGCTAAAGACGAAGGTACGGTGCTCTGCAGAGCTAAGCACCGCTCCCGGGCGTCTTTCGGCAGAAGGCGCACACCGCAGAGCACTGTGAGCGGCAGAATCGTCTTTGCGCGAAGAAGCAGCTTCTTCGTCTCCGGGAGCCGGAGAGAGCGGAAACTTGGCAAAGGTGATGAAACAAGCTGTACAACACTGCGATTGTGTGCGCAGCTTGCCAACTGAGAGAAAACAGTACCTGACCACTCTCCTGCCTTTTCTATTCACATGAACATTCGATTGCAAGCTGTTTTGGACAACTTTCTTTCTCTTCTTGCAAAACACTCGGCAGACCTCCGTGCAGCCTCTAGAACACGATGGGAGATGTTTTCTGTGCTGGCACAGTTTC